>NC_053027.1:414529169-414726153 GCF_003073215.2 Triticum urartu | reverse complement strand
AGGCTCTTGCCACTCCTTGTTCCATAATCCATCAAATCTTTACCCAAAACTTGAAAACTTCACAACACAAAACTTAAAGTAGAAAATCTCGTGAGCTCCGTTAGCGAAAGAAAACAAAAGACCACTTCAAGGTACTGTAATGAACTCATTCTTTATTTATATGGGTGTTATACCTACTGTATTCCAACTTCTCTATGGTTCATAAACTATTTTACTAGCCATAGATTCATCAAAATAAGCAAACAACACACGAAAAACAGAATCTGTCAAAAACAGAACAGTCTGTAGTAATATGTAGCTAGCGCAAGATCTGGAACCCCAAAAATTCTAAAATAAATTGATGGACGTGAGGAATTTATCTATTAATAAGCTTCAAAAAGAATTAACTAAATAGAACTCTCCAAATAAAAATGAAAGCAGTTCTCGTGAGTGCTAAAGTTTCTGTTTTTTACAGCAAGTTCAACAAAACTTCCCCCAAGTCTTCCCAACGGTTCTACTTGGAACAAACATGAATTAAACACAAAAAACACAACCAAAACAGAGTATAAATAATTTATTTATTACTAAACAGGATCAAAAAGCAAGGAATAAAAATAAAATTGGGTTGCCTCCCAACAAGCACTATCGTTTAACGCCCCTAGCTAGGCATAACAAGCAAGAATAGATCTAGGTATTGCCATCTTTGGTAGGCAATCCATAAGTGGATCTCATAATAGATTCATAAGGTAATTTAATTTTCTTTCTAGGGAAGTGTTCCATGCCCTTTTTAATGGAAATTTAAATCTAATATTCCCTTCCTTCATATCAATAACTGCACCAACCGTTCTAAGGAAAGGTCTACCGAGAATAATAGGGCAAGAAGGATTGCAATCTATATCAAGAACGATAAAATCTACGGGCACATAATTCCTATTTGCAACAATAAGAACATCATTAATTCTTCCCATAGGTTTCTTAATAGTGGAATCCGCAAGATGCAAGTTCAGAGAGCAATCATCAAAATAACGGAAATCTAGCAAATCACACAAAGTTTTGGGAATAGTAGAGACACTAGCACCCAAATCACACAAATCATAAAACTCATAATCTTTAATTTTAATTTTAATAGTAGGTTCTCACTCATCATAAAGTATTCTAGTGATAGAAACTTTCAACTCAAGTTTTTCTTCATAAGATTGCATCAAGGCATCAATGATATGTTCGGTAAAGGCTTTATTTTGACTATAAGCATGAGGAGCATTTAGCACGGATTGCAACAAGGAAATACAATCAATCAAAGAGAAATTTTCATAATTAAATTCCTTGAAATCCAATATAGTGGGTTTAGCATTTAATCCCACTTTTATCAATTTCACCATCAAGATCTAAATACTCCGAATTTTTAGAACACCTTCTAGGTAAAGGTGGATCATATTCAGTCCCATCATTATCAAGATTAATATTGCAAAACAAAGATTTAATAGGGGACACATCAATAAATTTTAGATCTTCATCATTATTTTTATAGGAACTAGAAGAACATGCTTTAATAAAGGCATCTTTCATAGCACGCGTCCTAGTGGTTCTTTCCTTGCACTCATCAATGGAAATTCTCATGGCTTTGAGAGAATCATTGATATCATGCTTAGGAGGAATAGATCTAAGCTTTAAAGAATCAACATCAAGAGAAATTCTATCAATGTTCCTAGCCAAATCATCAATCTTAAGCAATTTTTCTTCAATCATAGCGTTAAAATTCTTTTGCGAAGAAATAAATTATTTAATATTAGATTCAAAATCACAGGGCATCTTATTATAATTTCCATAAGAATTGTTGTAGGAATTACCATAATTATTAGAGGGATTACTAGGATAAGGCCTAGGATTGAAATTTCCTCTATACGCATTGTTACCAAAATTGTTCCTACCAACAAAATTCACATCCATAGATTCATTATTATTCTCAATCAAAGTAGACAAGGGCATATCATTAGGATCAGAAGAAACACTCTTATTAGCAAAAAATTTCATAAGTTCATCCATCTTTCCACTCAAAACATTAATTTCTTCTATCGCATGCACCTTTTTATTAGTAGATCTTTCAGTATGCCATTGAGAATAATGAACCTTAATATTATCTAGGAGTTTAGTAGCTTCTCCTAAGGTGATTTCCATAAAAGTGTCTCCCGCGGCCGAATCCAAAAGATTTCTAGAAGCAAAATTCAATCCGGCATAAATTTTTTGTATAATCATCCACAAATTTAAACCATGAGTAGGGCAATTACGTATCATTAATTTCATTCTCTCCCAAGCTTGTGCAACATGTTCATGATCAAGTTGCTTAAAATTCATAATATCGTTTCTAAGAGAGATGATCTTAGCAGGAGGAAAATACTTAGAGATAAAAACATCTTTGCACTTGTTCCATGAATCAATACTATTTTTAGGCAAAGATGAAAACCAAGCTTTAGCACGATCTCTAAGCGAAAAAGGAAATAGCTTCAATTTAACAATATCATTATCGACATCTTTCTTCTTTTGCATGTCACACAAATCAACGAAGCTATTAAGATGGGTAGCGGCATCTTCACTAGGAAGGCCGGAGAACGGATCTTTCATGACAAGATTCAGCAAAGCAGCATTAATTTCACAAGATTCAGCATCGGTAAGAGGAGCAATCGGAGTGCTAATAAAATCATTGTTGTTGGTATTGGTGAAGTCACACAATTTGGTATTATCTTGAGCCATCGCGACAAACAAGCAATCTAACACACGAGCAAACAAAAGGCAAACGGGCAAAAAGAGGCAAATAGAGAAAGAGAGGGAGGATAGAGAGAGAGAGGGCGAATAAAACGGCAAGGGTGAAGTGGGGGAGAGGAAAACGAGAGGCAAATGGCAAATAATGTAATGCGGGAGATAGGGATTGTGATGGGTACTTGGTATATTGACTTTTGCGCAGACTCCCTGGCAATGGCGCCAGAAATGGCTCGTTGACGGGAGATAAAATTTTAACTTGACTTTGCGTGAGCCTCCCCGGCAACGGCGCCAGAAATTCTTCTTGCTACCTCTTGAGCACTGCGTTGGATTTCCCCGAAGAGGAGAGGATGATGCAGCAAAGTAGCGTAAGTATTTCCCTCAGTTTTTGAGAACCAAGGTATCAATCCAGTAGGAGGCTACGCGCGAATCCCTCGTACCTACACAAAAACAATAGCTCAACGCAACCAACGCGCTTAGGGGTTGTCAATCCCTTCAGGTCACTTACGAAAGTGAGATCTGATAGAGATGATAAATAATATTTTTGGTATTTTTGGTATAAAGATGCAAAGTGAAAAGTAAAAGGCAAAGTAAAAAAGCAAATCAATAATAAAGTGATGGAGATTGATACGATGAGAAAGAAACTAGGGGGCCATAGGTTTCACTAGTGGCTTCTCTCAAGAGCATAAGTATTCTACGGTGGGTGAACAAATTACTGTTGAGCAATTGACAGAATTGAGCATAATTATGAGAATATCTAGGTATGATCATGTATATAGGCATCATGTCCGAAACAAGTAGACCGACTCCTACCTGCATCTACTACTATTACTCCACTCATCGACTGCTATCCAGCATGCATCTAGAGTATTAAGTTAAAAACAGAGTAACGCCTTAAGCAAGATGACATGATGTAGAGGGATAGTTTCATGCAATATGATAAAAAGCCCCATCTTGTTATCCTCGATGGCAACAATACAATATGTGCCTTGCTGCCCCTTCTGTCACTGGGAAAGGACACCGCAAGATTAAACCCAAAGCTAAGCACTTCTCCCATGGCAAGAAAAACCAATCTAGTAGGCCAAACCAAACTGATAATTCGAAGAGACTTGCAAAGATAACCAATCATACATAAAAGAATTCAGAGAAGATTCAAATATTATTCATAGATAGACTGGATCATAAACCCACAATTCATCGGTCTCAACAAACACACCGCAAAAAGAAGATTACATCGAATAGATCTCCACGAGAGAGGGGGAGAACATTGTATTGAGATCCAAAAAGAGAGAAGAAGCCATCTAGCTACTAACTATGGACCCGTAGGTCTGAAGTAAACTACTCAAACTTCATCGGAGGGGCTTGGATGATGATGTAGAAGCCATCCGTGATCGATGCCCCCTCCGGTGGAGCTCCGGAACAGGCCCCAAGATGGGATCTCGTGGATACATAAAGTTGTGGCGGTGGAATTAGGTTTTTGGCTCCGTATCTGATCGTTTGGGGGTACGTGGGTATATATAGGAGGAAGAAGTACGTCGGTGGATCAACAGGGGGCCCACGAGGGTGGAGGGTGCACCTGGGGGGCAGGCGCGCCCCCCTACCTCGTGGCCTCCTGTTAATTGGCTTGACGTAGGGTCCAAGTCTCCTGAGTTGTATTCGGTGAGAAAATCACGTTCCCCAAGGTTTCATTCCGTTTGGACTCCGTTTGATATTCCTTTTCTTCAAAACCCTAAAACAGGCAAAAAATAGCAATTCTGGGTTGGGCCTCCGGTTAATAGGTTAGTCCCAAAAGTAATATAAAAGTGGATAATAAAGCCCAATAATGTCCAAAACAGTAGATAATATAGCATGGAGCAATCAAAAATTATAGATACATTGGAGACGTATCAATATACTGGGCGCTGAAATTTATAAGTTTTTCCTTCTTCTTCCCGCTCGACCGTGAGTACTGTACTGACAACTTGTCCAGTGGCTGAAATGTAAAGCAGTAAAGGCTCTTTGCTGATTGGTGCAGCAAGCACCGGCTGGGTGGAAAGCAGGGCTTTGAGCTCTACAAACGCTGCATCAGCTTCAGGAGTCCACTCGAACTTATCAGACTTCTTCATCAGTTGGTAAAGAGGCAGTGCCTTTTCACCGAGACGAGAAATGAATTGACTCAAAGTGGCCAAACAACTAGTAAGCTCTTGGACATCGTGCACACGCATAGGGCGTTTCATCCGAAGAATGGCACCAACTTTCTCTGGGTTAGCGTCGATCCCTTGTTCGGAAACAAGGAAACCGAGTGACTTTCCTTCGGGAACTCTGAATGCGCACTTTGATGGATTAAGCTTGATATCATACCTTCTGAGATTGGCAAAGGTTTCAGCAAGGTCAGCCAGCAGGTCAGAACCTTTATGTGACTTGACTACAATGTCATCCATGTATGCTTCCACATTCCGACTGATTTGGGTGAGTAGACACTTCTAGATCATCCTCATGAATGTGGCTCCGGCGTTCTTCAGGCCGAATGGCATAGTGACATAACAGAAACATCCAAATGGAGTGATGAAATCCGTTTTTATCTCATCGGGTCCATACAGTCGGATCTGATGGTACCCGGAATAGGCGTCCAAGAAGGACAAATGCTCACACCCCGTAGTTGAGTCGACAATTTGGTCGATGCGGGGAAGAAGAAAATGATCTTTCGGGCAGGCCCGATTGATATGCTTGAAGTCAATGCACATGCAAAGTGAATCATCCTTCTTGGGGACCATGACAACATTGGCGAGCCACTCGGAGTGGTAAATCTCTCGAATGAACTCAGCTGCCAGGAGCCAAGCCACTTCCTCGCCAATTGATTTTCTCTTCTGGACGGCGGACCGTCGGAGATGTTCCTTGACTGGTTTTACTTTCGGGTTGACTCGTAAACGATGCTCAGCCAGTCCCCTGGGTACACCCGGCATGTCAGAAGGTTTCCATGCAAAGATGTCCCAGTTCTCATAGAGGAACTGGATGAGCGCTTCTTCCTATTTGATGTTGAGTGTTGACGAGATATGGGTCGGAGCAGCATTGGGATCGGTCGGGTGGATATGAATCGGCTTCGTTTCTCCTGACGACTGAAATGCGGACTCTGTGGCAGGCTTCTTGGCTCGCAGCAAATCACTCGGATCTACATTTTTCTGGTACTCTTGCAGTTCCACTACTGCCATCTGTGCATCGGCAATTTTTGAGCCCTTCTGGAAACACTCTTCTGCCTTCTGTCGATTGCCGGTGATAGTGATTACTCCCTTGGGACCAGGCATCTTCAATTTGAGATACATGTAACATGGTCGAGCCATAAAACGTGCATAAGCGGGTCTCCCCAGAATGGCATGGTAAGCACTCTTTAAATTCACTACCTCAAACATCAACTTTTCCTTGCGGTAATTCTTGGAATCACCAAAAACCACATCAAGTGCGATCTGGCCGAGTGACTAAGCCTTCTTGTCGGGTATAACACCGTGGAAACTCATCTTGCTTTCACTAAGCTTGGACATCGGAATGCCCATTCCCTTCAAGGTTTCAGCATAAAGGATATTCAAGCCACTGCCACCATCCATCAGCACTTTAGTCAGTCGAGTGCCTTCGACTACTGGGTCGACCACCAGTGCTTGCCTCCCAGGGGTGGCTATATGCGCTGGGTGGTCTGACTGGTCGAATGTGATGGCAGTCTGGGACCACTTTAGATAACTGGGTGTTGCCGGAGAAACCATGTTCACTTCCCTGTTAATAACCTTCAATTCACTTTTGCTTTCAACATCAGCAAAAATCATCAGTGTGGAATTGACATTGGGAAATCCGTCATCATCTTCTTCCCTATCCTCACCTCCGTCTGACTCCTTTTCCTTTTCCTTAGGTTGTTTCTCTCGGAACTGCTGGATCAGGAAACGACACTGTCGAGTGGTGTGTTTAGGGTAAATGATGTTCCCCTCTTCATCTTTCTTGGTATGAATATGGCACGGTAAATCCAACACATCATTCCCATCTTTATCCTTAACTTTTTTGGGAGCCTAGGGACCTTTGGGCTTTCCTTTGAACTTTCCTTGGGCAACAGCTAAATCTTCACCAGGAGCAGCTGGTTCGGCCTTTCGCTTCTGTTTCCGACTGGAATTTCCTCCTCCGGTTTCTTGGGCGACTGTTTTGTGTTTGCCACTCCGGAGTCGGTCTTCCTCTTCACCATTGGCATATTTGGTGGCAATCTCCATCATCTGAGTCAGAGTCAATCTCCTGTCCGACCGAATTTCAGGTTCAACTCCTGATACTTAACGCCTTCCTTGAAGGCACAAATTGCTTGGTGATCTGACACATTCTCTACTGTATGGTGCAACGTGATTCATCTCTGGATATAATCTCTCAAAGTTTCATTCGGTTTCTGGACACAACACTGCAATTCTGTCAACCCTGCCAGCCTTTTGCAAGTGCCTTCAAAGGTCCTAACAAACACTCGAGCAAGTTCCTCCCAACTGTATATGCTGCCAGGAGCCAACTGATTCAACCACGCTCTGGCAGAGCCCTCCAACATCAAGGGGAGGTGCTTCATGGCTACATCATCATTGCCACCACCAATCTGCACAGCCACTCGGTAATCCTCAAGCCAAGTGTCTATCTTGGATTCGCCGGTGAACTTGCTGAGTCCAGTCGCCAACCTGAAGTTGGGAGGAATCACTGCTGCTCTGATGGCTCTGCTGAAACACTCGGGTCCTAAAACGTGCACCCTGCTTCCACTCGGATGATCTCTATCGTGGCCTTCTCTGTGAGCTCTGTTCCTATCAACCAGCCTTGAACGAGGATAGACCTTGCATCAAAACCTGGCTCTCTGGGGTCGACCGGAATTCTTCGTTCGCCGTTGCGGGGGTGCCTGTCGTCTTACCGCCGAGGCACATATGACCCACTCCTCGGAGGAGGTGTGGGTACTCGACGACGGTCGTCGTGGTCGAGTCGATGATCATACTTCTCCCGGTACCTGTACTGATCTTGCTGGTACCCACGTCCCTCACGTTGCGGAGGCGATCTCGGGCTGTGGGCAAATTGGACAGTATCCGCCACCACAGACCTGCTGTGAATCCTATTCCGCGACTGAGATATTGCTGTATTCTGCTCCACCGCTGCCCGGAGTAAAGCCTGGATCTACATCAAACCTCGGCCAGCTTGTGACTGGGAAGGTTGAATTGACTCTGCTATTCTAGCTGCAGCTGTGAGATTCTGGATCGAAGTTCGATATACCTGAGTCGGAGGCGGAAAAAGTTGTTGTCGACTGGACTCGGGGATCCGCTGCTAAGCACACTCGTCGAGTGCGTGCTGGAGGTTCTCCAGTCGAGTGCGCTCAGCCAAGTTGGCCAGGCGCGCCTCCTCCAAGGCCTGGACCTCGGAGGTTTCTCCAACGATAGGAGTGTGAAGTGCATCCATATTGCGGCGATGAAGATCTTCCCTCCGCTGCGAAGGGAGGGGTTCGGGGCGGTACTCCTCGTGAGCACGCGACGGATCGCCACCGCCATCGTCATTGCTTTCACGGGTGAAGCCAGGAGGACTGCGTGGTCCATTGACCATCAAGACTTCCGCCGCGGGGTCGCTGTTGTCGCATTCGGACGCAGTCTCGACGGAGCCAGTCGACAGATCCAACAGGCCATAGAGAGTTTCATCAGGCTCGATTGCCGTGATTTGTGGGGTAGCCGATTGGCGGACCACCGCGTGCCTCACCCACCGCTGAAGCCGCGACCAACCGGATCGCTGGTGCCGGCGAACAACGGAGGGAGGTTGCCACAGGAGCCGACTGATACGGAGTCGGTGGTTGCCGAAGAAGGACACCGCGAACGCACGCACGGAAGTGCGTCGCTCCGCAGACGGGGAGCGCCTCGACGTCGAGTGGAGCCTCATGGAGCCAAGCGGAGTCGTCGGCGATGAAGACGAGCGCGTCGAGATGGATCTCGCGGCCTTCAGCCAATCGTCCGCCGGAAACCATGATGATGGGAATCGGAGGAATCGCAACTTCTCCAATAAACTGCTAAGACACCTGCCCCACGGTGGGCGCCAACTGTCGTGGATCTAAGACTGACAGTAGAATGGGGGTAGGTATGAGGAGGCAAGATCCTAGCTATGGAGTAGTTGTACACACGAGTTTTACGAGTTCAGGCCCTTCTCGGAAGAAGTAACATCCCTACGTCTCGGTGCCCTGAGGCGGTCGACTGGATTATGTGTGTGTGTGTGTGTGTTTACAAAAGATGCGAACCCTTGTCCCAGAGGAGGGGGGTGGCTTATATAGAGTGCGTCAGGACCCTTGCTCCCATCCGTTACACAAGGTTCAATGTACATTAAGAGAGGATCGTTACTGGTAATGCTAGCCATTAAGTGCTATAAATGACAATTAAGCCTATAAGTAAATGCTCGACCGTTGTTGGTGCAGAGTGGCTTTAGATCTTCTGCTCGTCGAGTGGCTTCTACGACGGTCGAGTGACATTGATTCTTCCAAGTGGAACGTCTCTGGTCGAGTGGATGATGGTACCCTTTGAATGATTCTGGCTTTAGGGTGATGCCCTAGGGGAAGGTGTCTAGGTCAGGCCTATGACCCTACCCTAGGTACATAGCCTCATCAACGGGAGCTCCGCTCCCCCTTCCCATTTATAGCCAAGAGGAGGCCAACCGCCGGCCTCCACGATCTAAGGTAATGATGACCTTTTTTCTGCATGCAGCAAGGACTTGTCAAGTCGGGCGGTTGCCGAGGCAGCGCCGGGAAGCAGGGACGCCCACGTCCAATCAACCGCCACGCATCAATCGAGGCCGCAGGCTGTTATGGCCCGCGACGCCCCTCACTTGCCCCTTGGCATCGCCTCAAAGCCAAGTCTGAGCACGCCTTGGGCCCGGGGCTACTGTCGGTGTTCTGGGAATGGGGGTCCCCAGACTTGCCTGCCTGCGGCCCACGGCGTGGCTCCACCAGCGGCCCTATGCGGCCCATCTTCACCAGCAAGCACTCAAGACCCTCGCGAGGCGGACGACACAAGACCTCCTCGGGGGCAGCCTCACCAGGCTGGTTCGTGAGGGGCGGAGAGATCAAGGCAAGGGAGACCTCGCGAGGTCCCCGTGACGTAAGCCATGACGACCAAGGCCAGGCGGGCACCAGGCGGGCGCCAGCGCGTGCAGTGTCCTCGATTCCTCTTTGGTGCTAAAGAGGCAAGCTCATGCGCGGAGTCCCGAGGCATCAAGCAAAGGTTTCCATATCGGTGCAACAAGACCAAGACCAGCAGGACGGCAGGACGGAGGTCACCGTAGAGCCCAAGGTGGTGTCACCACCAGAGCCTTTGGCAGGCGAAGACTACTTTTGTCAGGATAACTTGTACTAGCTGTCCCCCTTTAAACTTGGCCGTTGTGGGATCTCTTCCCGCTCAATATTTGGGAAGAGGACCAGGGCCTCTATAAATAGGACTAGACACCACCTTAGCAAGGGGGAGGATCATTCAGACCACCAGACACCACACAAGCTCGCCAAGCACAAGAACACCTCTTCTCAGGAGGCTGTTCTTCCCCTTGTAACTCTTCATCCTCAGCCCACAAGGCAATCCACCACACCACACTGGAGTAGGGTATTACACCGCAACGGTGGCCTCGAACCAGTATACATCTTGTGTCCCTTTGTTCTGCGAGTTCGACGCGCTAAGACTTAAGATTGTGGTGAGGGCGAGAGCTAGAGGGGGAGAGATCTTTGTGCACACCCCAGTGTTCGAACCTCAAGGGTTTTGCCGGAACCTGAAATCCGATAGTTCTTATTGCATTACTCCATTTCTCCATGAACTTAATACACTAGATGCATGCTGGATAGCGTTCGATGTGTGTAGTAATAGTAGTAGATGCATGCAGGAGTTGGTCTACTAATCTTAGACGTGATGCCTATATACATGATCATTGCCTTGGATATCGTCATAATTATTTGCTCTTCTGTCAATTGCCCAACATTAATTTTGTTTACCCACTGTGTGCTATTTTCTCGAGAGAAGCCTCTAGTGAAATCTACGGCTCCGGGTCTATTTTCTATCATATTATTTTCATATCTATTTATCTAAAAATCTAAAAATACCTTGCTGCACTTTTTCTTTCTTTATTTTATTTTGTGTTTTTAATAGATCTATTTATCAAATCTAATACAATTTAATTTATCTCAATACCGAGGAGGGATTGACACCCCTCTTACGCGTTGGGTTGCAAATTTTTGTTATTTGTGTGTAGGTGCTATTTACATAGTATTGCTTGGTTCTCCTACTGGATTGATAACCTTGGTTTTATAACCAAGGAAAATACTTACCTTTGTTGTAATGCATCATCCTCTCCTCTTTAGGTAATTACCAACGCAGATACAAGCAATCAACGTCACCGAGTCGTATGTTTGCACATCCCAGAGGTGCCGCTCGTGTGGTGCTTGGATCAGATTGAATCGCGAGGGAGTACAACACTACGCCAATCACGATCTCTAGATCGTTAACGCTTTTGATCTACAATGGTATGTAGACACCTCTCCCTCTCGTTGTTAGCATCTCCATAGAATAGATCTTGGGTGTTTCATAGGAATTCTTTTTGTTTTCCATGCAACGTTCCCTGTCAAGTCCGTCCATCGTCGTTCGTCCAATAGCTCCCCTCCGCCGATGACCACGATCATCAGCGGTGAGAGGGGTCGCCGGATCCAGGTGTGTGGGTCAATTTTTGGCCCTCCTCGTCTAGTTTTTTAAGTTGTTCATCGTCTTGCCTTCGGCGGCGACGATGGCGACGCTAAATAAAGATTCCTAAGATCCTTCCCCGATGAGGCGATCAATCCTATGGTTAAGGATGGATTTGGAAACCAGTTTGTTCAAGTAAGGATGGCATGGCGATGACGACAACCTCATGGTGGATCTGTGTCCTCAGGCTCCGCCATTGCGACGATGTTTGCTCCAGCACCGACGCGGTGCATGGGGGTAGTACGGGAGCGGATGCATATTGTAGTCTGAATCAACGACATAAAGAAATGGTGGATTGTGTGCTGGGTTCGTGGTTCATGCATGAAAGATATGGTTTCCTCCTTCGAGGTCTTATTCATGCGGGACTGCCAGATCTGGAGTTCAGTGGCGTGCCCGAGGTGTTGCCCCGGTGTGATTCATTCAACGGTAATGGTTTCACCATTGGTGAGCCACCTTGGAGGTCCGCAAAGCTACATATCACTGACGGAGCCGCATAGAGCTCGGGTGAGGAGCTGATCCGTCATGTTTTTTCTTTGGTGGCTGCTGTGGTGGTGCCAGTGGCGGTAGGGTGATGGGTGTTGATGTCAAGTTCAGAGGATTCTTAGGTCTTAATTGTATTTTTCTTTCTTGGGCAATGTTCCTTTGTGCAAAAGATATCGTTCTGCTATCTTTTTCAATTTTGTCAGGTCGATGTGTATATGACTTGTACTATGATTCTAATGATATAAATAAAACACGTATTACCATAAAAAACACATTCTACGTGAGATTGTCCACCTTTTGCACATGAAGTTTACGAGCAAGCGACACACACACCACGGGCCAACCCACCTCAAGTGCGAGTTAGCCGGTTTCGGAAACCTTCTTAAAGGTTCCCTGTATCGGGTTTTATGTTTTTTTATTTTGTTTGTTTTCTTTTCAGGTTTTTTTGTTTTTTCTGATTTTTTAATTTTATGCTTCTTTTTCTACATTTTCCTTTTCCTTTTATATTAAAGCAATAATATATGACATGCAACTTACACAAAGCACACCGTTAAATTCGTGTGTGAAAGGAGCTTTCAATGATATAATTTTCACATTATGTATGTCATGTACTATTAATCTTGTCAATAGTCAAAAGCAGTCTTAAAAACGCATTAGGCCCTATATAGATGAAAGGAGGGAGTAACTCACGTTGTATTGGGCCGGCCCATTCGCGCGCGGAACAAAATAAAAAGCAGATGAAATGGGAGTCGATCTCTGGTCTACGAGGAGAAACCAGGCACTGGTAGGGTGATGGGTGTTGATGTCAAGTTCAGAGGATTCTTAGGTCTTAATTGTATTTTTCTTTATTGGGCAATGTTCCTTTGTGCAAAAGATATCGTTCTGCTATCTTTTTCAATTTTGTCAGGTCGATGTGTATATGACTTGTACTATGATTCTAATGATATAAATAAAACACGTATTACCATAAAAAACACATTCTACGTGAGATTGTCCACCTTTTGCACATGAAGTTTACGAGCAAGCGACACACACACCACAGGCCAACCCACCTCAAGTGCGAGTTAGCCGGTTTCGGAAACCTTCTTAAAGGTTCCCTGTATCGGGTTTTATGTTTTTTTATTTTGTTTGTTTTCTTTTCAGGTTTTTTTGTTTTTTCTGATTTTTTAATTTTATGATTCTTTTTCTACATTTTCCTTTTCCTTTTGTATTTTCCTTTTTGTTTCCTTTCCTTTTTCTCATAAGTTCATAATTTTCAGTGAGGACTAGCTCCTATGGAAGTGGGGCATGTCTATATCTCTCTGTTAGCATGAGCGCTATGTCTGGCATTAAGCTAGACAGTAGCCAGCTTTGGCTGAAAGTTTCTCCTACTCCCTCCTTCCATCTATATAGGGCCTAATGCGTTTTTCGAGGCTAACTTTGACCAAATATTAAAGCAATAATATATGACATGCAACTTACACAAAGCACGTCGTTAAATTCATGTGTGAAAGGAGCTTTCAATGATATAATTTTCACATTATGTATGTCATGTAATATTAATCTTGTCAATAGTCAAAAGCGGTCTTAAAAACGCATTAGGCCCTATATAGATGAAAGGAGGGAGTAACTCACGTTGTATTGGGCCGGCCATTCGCGCGCGGAACAAAATAAAAAGCAGATGAAATGGGAGTCGATCTCTGGTCTGCGAGGAGAAACCAGGCGCTGGTAGGGTGATGGGTGTTGATGTCAAGTTCAGAGGATTCTTAGGTCTTAATTGTATTTTTCTTTCTTGGGCAATGTTCCTTTGTGCAAAAGATATCGTTCTGCTATCTTTTTCAATTTTGTCAGGTCGATGTGTATATGACTTGTACTATGATTCTAATGATATAAATAAAACACGTATTACCATAAAAAACACATTCTACGTGAGATTGTCCACCTTTTGCACATGAAGTTTACGAGCAAGCGACACACACAACACGGGCCAACCCACCTCAAGTGCGAGTTAGCCGGTTTCGGAAACCTTCTTAAAGGTTCCCTGTATCGGGTTTTATGTTTTTTTATTTTGTTTGTTTTCTTTTCAGGTTTTTTTGTTTTTTCTGATTTTTTAATTTTATGCTTCTTTTTCTACATTTTCCTTTTCCTTTTGTATTTTCCTTTTTGTTTCCTTTCCTTTTTCTCATAAGTTCATAATTTTCAGTGAGGACTAGCTCCTATGGAAGTGGGGCATGTCTATATCTCTCTGTTAGCATGAGCGCTATGTCTGGCATTAAGCTAGACAGTAGCCAGCTTTGGCTGAAAGTTTCTCCTACTCCCTCCTTCCATATATATAGGGCCTAATGCGTTTTTCGAGGCTAACTTTGACCAAATATTAAAGCAATAATATATGACATGCAACTTACACAAAGCACACCGTTAAATTCGTGTGTGAAAGGAGCTTTCAATGATATAATTTTCACATTATGTATGTCATGTACTATTAATCTTGTCAATAGTCAAAAGCGGTCTTAAAAACGCATTAGGCCCTATATAGATGAAAGGAGGGAGTAACTCACGTTGTATTGGATCGGCCATTCGCGCGCGGAACAAAATAAAAAGCAGATGAAATGGGAGTCGATCTCTGGTCTGCGAGGAGAAACCGGGCACTGGTAGGGTGATGGGTGTTGATGTCAAGTTCAGAGGATTCTTAGGTCTTAATTGTATTTTTCTTTCTTGGGCAATGTTCCTTTGTGCCTATTAATCTTGTCAATAGTCAAAAGTGGTCTTAAAACGCATTAGGCCCTATATAGATGAAAGGAGGGAGTAACTCACGTTGTATTGGGCCGGCCCATTCGCGCGCGGAACAAAATAAAAAGCAGATGAAATGGGAGTCGATCTCTGGTCTACGAGGAGAAACCAGGCACTGGTAGGGTGATGGGTGTTGATGTCAAGTTCAGAGGATTCTTAGGTCTTAATTGTATTTTTCTTTCTTGGGCAATGTTCCTTTGTGCAAAAGATATCGTTCTGCTATCTTTTTCAATTTTGTCAGGTCGATGTGTATATGACTTGTACTATGATTCTAATGATATAAATAAAACACGTATTACCATAAAAAACACATTCTACGTGAGATTGTCCACCTTTTGCACATGAAGTTTACGAGCAAGCGACACACACACCACGGGCCAACCCACCTCAAGTGCGAGTTAGCCGGTTTCGGAAACCTTCTTAAAGGTTCCCTGTATCGGGTTTTATGTTTTTTTTATTTTGTTTGTTTTCTTTTTCAGGTTTTTTTGTTTTTTCTGATTTTTTAATTTTATGCTTCTTTTTCTACATTTTCCTTTTCCTTTTGTATTTTCCTTTTTGTTTCCTTTCCTTTTTCTCATAAGTTCATAATTTTCAGTGAGGACTAGCTCCTATGGAAGTGGGGCATGTCTATATCTCTCTGTTAGCATGAGCGCTATGTCTGGCATTAAGCTAGATAGTAGCCAGCTTTGGCTGAAAGTTTCTCCTACTCCCTCCTTCCATCTATATAGGGTCTAATGCGTTTTTCGAGGCTAACTTTGATTAAATATTAAAGCAATAATATATGACATGCAACTTACACAAAGCACACCGTTAAATTCGTGTGTGAAAGGAGCTTTCAATGATATAATTTTCACATTATGTATGTCATGTACTATTAATCTTGTCAATAGTTAAAAGTGGTCTTAAAACGCATTAGGCCCTATATAGATGAAAGGAGGGAGTAACTCACGTTGTATTGGGCCGGCCCATTCGCGCGCGGAACAAATTAAAAAGCAGATGAAATGGGAGTCGATCTCTGGTCTGCGAGGAGAAACCAGGCGCTGGCTAGCCACTCCGTTAGATCCCATCCGCCATAAGTAACAGCGGTGCACCCTTCTTGAGGATTCAAGCTGGTTTCTTTGTTTCTTTTTGTTTTTTCGTTTCTTCTCTGTTTCTTTTCTTCATATTTTTGGCATTTTTCTTAATTTTTTATTTTATTTTTTATTTTTCTTTATGTTGTTTATTTTTTCAGTTTTGTTTGTTCTTTTGGTTATTATTCTACATTTCTGTATATGTCAAAACATTTTTCTAATACACATCTAACATTTTTTTTCAATACAAATTAAACATTTTTGTAACACATGATCAACATTTTTTCTATACATGTTTTAACATTCTCAAACTTTTGACTAACATTTTTTTCAAATACAACATTAACAGTTTTGGAATACATTTTAAACATTTTTATATACATTTTAAACATTTTTTAAACTACTTGATTAACAGTTTGCAAATAAAAAGATTAAAATTTGTTGAATACATGGTCAAAAAAATTCTATACACATTTAACATTTTCCAAACGATTGATGTACATTTTTAAAACACTCGTTCAACATTTTTTAAATGCTTGATTAACATTTTTATATACATGATCAAAAAATGTCATCATTTTTTTAATACATGGTCCACTTTTTTCTATACACATTTAACATTTCTAAGTGCTTTATTAACATTTTGGAAATACTTGTTCAACATTTATTTTGAATTGCTTGATTAACATTTTTATATACATGACCTGAAAAATTCATCATTTTTTATAAGTGATGATTTTTTTATATACACGTTCAACACTGTCCGAACGCTTGTTCAACATTTTTTCAAATATTCATTCAACATTTTTAATACTTATTCAACATTTTGAAATATAATTGTTCAACATTTTTCAAATACTCATTCAACATATTTTAAGACTTATTCAATATTTTCAAGTACTTCTTCAACAACGTATACATGGTCAACATTTTTCCCTACAGATTTAACATTTTCAAATGCATGATTAACATTTCCCCAAACATTAAGTAAAGTATTTTTATGTTTTAATATATATGGTTGTAATTTTTGGAAATGTAAACAAAATAAAAAAGTAAATATATAAACGAAACAACAAACTTGATATAAAAACAGAAAAAAAGAGGATGTGCCCTCCAGCGTACCTGGGCCGGCCCATCCGGAGATGCCCTGATGCGATGGTTTCCCTAGGTCTCGCTTAAAGCGAGACATTGCGGAGCCCCTCATTTTGTTTTTTGAGATAACGGAGCCCCTCAATTAGCGACGCTGACGGAGCGCTCGCCTGGAGTGGGTCGGGCCCAACATTGCGGCTGCTCACATGTGTTTAAAGAAATATTCATGTACTTTTTTGGAAAAAGTTTCACATATTTTGAAAATATTCATGTATTTCTTAAAACTTCTCATGTATGCTTAAAAATGGCGAGGTAATTTTAAAAATTATTCACACATATTTTATAAAATATCCATTTGTTTACATAGGTGTTCGTATATATTAAAATGTCAATGTATTTTTTAAAAGTGTTCGAATAAGTTTTGTATTGTTGACGCACGTTTTTGAAAATATTCATATACCTAAGAATATTCATGTGATTAAAAACATTTAAAGCTATAAAAGAAGTTTGCGTCATTTTTAAAATTTTATGAGCATTTTAGAACAAATTCATCCAGTTAAAAAATATTATATTTAAAAAAAAATATGAATAGGAAAAACTACAAAAACAAAACTTGAAAAAGGAAAACACAGGGAAATGGAAAATAGAAAATGTAAAAATAGAAATATGAATAATAAAAATAAGAATGTGAAAATAATTTAAACTAAATATTCTTATAGTTCTAGTAGTGTTCGCATATTTATTTTAAGGAAACATGAAAATGAGAAGAAAAAAAGATGAAAAAGAAAGAAGAAACAGATAAAATAAAATTGGAAAAGAGAAGGACATGGGAAAAAAGATTCAAAGAACATTATGAACCAAATAAATCGTACTCCTAGAACAATTCATAGGAATATCTACCAAATACTGGTGCTAAAAATACACGGGAACATAGACGTTTAAAGGTCTCCTGCTATTTGGCAAGCCCACGCCCATCGCCATGTAGGCGACGATTCGCCTGTGGCGTTCGATACATGTGATATATAGCTTTTCCAGACCAGCTGCAAATAAGGTGTTCAGTTCCAAAAGGTATGCTTATCGTCTAAAGTGTTATTCTGCTTCTGAGCTCAAATGTACCCACCATGAACAATAAAATAAAAAAATTGGCAAAAACCAGGAGATTCTGAATTTTTTTAACACATTGTTAAATGTTCTAAGTACCTGCAAATTTTAATGAAGAAAAACATTCTGATTGCTTTTGGGAAAAAACATTGCTCCAAAATACTTTCAGAAATAGTATTCTGTTGTTTATTTATCCTAGAGCATTAGGAATGTTTTTCTTCACCGAATTTTACACATGACGTACGTAGAACATTCAACAGTGTTTTTTCTTCTGAGCCAATTTGTGTAGATTAGAAGGAATTATGTGAGGGGGGTTAAGAATGTGAGTAGAACATAAATATGTGCAAACCTACATACCAGACGCACTGTTAGAGGCATCACGTGCACTCGGTGGAGCCTTTTTGCACCCGCTCAGGCTTGACTCGCTGAAAACGGCTAATTTAAGCATTTTTCTATAGCCATGCTAAGGGGTGCTCCAAAAAGTGTGCTATACAAACGGGAACGATTTGTGTAGAATCTGAGCTTGTAGTGAAAAAATAGAAAAAACGATGTTGGGCCATTGGATGAGAGATCAATGGCACGGGTCTGGATGGAGGGATCTTCGCACAAAATTTGCAAAGAGGTCCAACATACAAGCAAATTTGCACTCGGTGCCCTCCCTAGTCTGTACCAAATCCTTACACACCGACGACACAGGATCGAAAATTTCTCGGCGGCGGCGGCGACGGCGACGACCAAGATCCTGAGACAAGCTGGGCGGGCTCGCGCAGCAAAGATGCTGATCCATCTCCTCTCCGATGGCTTCTAGGTTCTAGCCGTTTCGTCGCAGGTGGCGCAGTTTGAGGTAGATTAGATCGGATTCCTCACCTCCTCCCCACTCTCAGGCTCCCAGATCAGCTCGCGGCCGTCCTCCTCCACCCCCACCCCCTCTCGCGATTCAGCACTAGCTCAACGCTCGTGGATCCTCGCCTCCTTCCCAGCCGGCCGCTCTCTGGTTCTGCGAACAGGCCGCCACGGTTCTTCGTTCTGCAGGTAAATATAAATGTTAATTTTTTATTAGCTAGTAGATTGGTACTACATCTCCATAGCTTTATATTCTTTCTACTTGTTAATGTCAAATCCTTTTCATTTCAGTTGCTGGAGTAGTAACAGCAGAAGAATGAACAACAGCTTGAGTAGAATAGAAGCAGATCCGTTCTGGTGATGCTTATGTTGGTTGGATTCTTATTTTATCCAGAAGCAGCATGTTGATTAGTGCTATGACTTAGTTATGGTATTGTGTATTGCTACCAGAAGCAGCACGTGTACCGACTGTACATAAACGCTAACCGATTTCTAGCATGAAGCAATACACTAGCAAATCTAGCTATTCCGGCGAGATGCACTAGTATAGGAAGTAGGCTGCTCTGGCTTCGTCGATTCTTCAGCGGCAAGCCGACACGCACACACGTGAGACACAATGGCTATTTTTTTCTCTCCATGCAAAGATACATATTCAGATGCATATATACAGTTGATGTTTTTCTTCTTTGATCTGTTCCTTATTTCGACAGTGGCACAAGGCATCACTATGTCCAATCACTCACACTTGTGACAGTTATTGTTCCCACTACAGAGCTAATTATTGTTGTTTTTCTTTTGTCAATTGCATGCAATCCTTTTTCCTCCTATTGCGATGAATAGACACAAATATGCCATTGCATGTTCTGCTAGGGGATTCCTTGGGTTGGCAATTCCTTTTTAATGCTTACTGCTGATCTTTCATCCCCAAAATTCTGACATTTGTTATTGGCTGGGTGCTCACTCCAGTATTTCTATGCACATGAATATTTTCTTGTCCTTCTGTTTAGTTTTTTGTACCAAAGTAATTAATTACATTTCCCTATAATAGAATGCTTCCCATAAGCCATGCCTTTGATATGGCCCATGTGGCAGAAGTTTGACATGGAAAAGATGATCCCCAGTCTAAATTTGCAATTCTCATCTCAGGATCCAGTAATGGAGGGTAGCAGTGCGATGTCTCCGCTAGGAGAGCCCTCAATTCCAATGATCGCAGCATGTGCACCAGCACTATCATGTGTGAGAATAGCGGTACGAGGAAGTCAAGATATCCTGATGTATCTAAATTATGTTAATCCCTTGTGTGATGTTGGTTGATAAAGAAATTGTTTGCAGCCATGGAATCGGTCAACAGTGTTCAAAATCAAGGATGTGTGTATGTGATTTAGTACTAATCCTTCATCCATGGCATGAGCCTATCTGGCATCTTGTTCATTTATATTTTCCCGTGCTGCTGTGGTTTTCTTATTATTACAAGGTATAATATAATGCATGCCATCAAGTTTTGTTTATAGCTATCAAATTTGAATAATAATTTGCATCTGCAGGGCATTCATAAAACTCCCTTTAAATTGTTCAATGCCACTTATTTGTCGTTCTCATTTGTGCTTTTAACTAATCTTGGAATTATAATCCATTTATTGTAGGTCTATAATGAAATAATGAACTATGCTGCAACAAAAAATTTGTACTCTCTCTGTTAGACATATCCAACTATCACATGCCATTTTATTTTATTTGGAAAATCCCCTGTAGAAGCTGGAAAGCCAGCTTGACCTACAAAGTTATCCTGATTGGTTACATATGTTTGAGGTTCAACCTAAGTTTTGACATAGTATAAGTTATGTTTCCTAGGTTGGAGTGCTGAAAGAAGCTGGACATATATAATGATTATTTCTCTTCTCAAGATATGCTATTTGGTATATGTTTTTGACTGACCCCTATTTACTTGGTATATGTTTCTGACTGACCCCTATTTACTTGGTGTGTTTACCTAGGTAGATCGAACTGATCAAGTGTCCATGGAGGTTGTCATCTCTCTCCCAGCAGGAGGCTCCATTGCCAGGAAGCACTAACACGAGGCAAAATGATAGATATTTTCGTTCTTGTACCAGCAAGATGCTTGTTGGGCGATGATAATTTCAGTCTTTACCACTTGGTCTTGCCGGCCATATACTAAAAATGATCTGTATGCCACATGTACTCAAGTACTCAAATGCTTGCTAAGCACTGATAATTCCAGTCCTTAATTTGCTCTACTTCCAGTTCTACTAGCCTTTTGTGATGTGTTCTCATGTACTCGAGTACTGAAATGCTTGCCGAGCAGCTATCAATCCTTAAATTGCTATATTTCCAGTTTGACATGTACGTGTGGTTCTACTTGACCCGGGATCACTTATTATCTCATGTGCTAAAATATTTGTGATATATATTGTCGTTTCTCAGTGACCAAGATGTTCAACTCTCTTGAAAAATTAGTGGTGTCTGTGTCTGGATTCCACGCAGTAAATATTTGCTCAGATTTTATATGAGACCGGTTGTTTCAGACTAAGACGATATGGGCATTAGCACATTTCATATCTGAAAATAGTTGTATTTCACAAAGACTTGAGGTGCATAATGCAAATGTCCTATGTCATGTCTAACTGCCAGTAGGGGGTTTTCTGCAAAACCTACAGTAAGTGGGCTGAGATCCCTCCACCTAAATCTGCACCATTGATCTCCAATCTAGTGGTCCAGGATGTCTTTTTCTATTTTTGTACAGCAAGCTCAGATTCTACACAAGTCGTCCCCTATACAAACCGAACATTGTTCACACACACTACCAGTACCAGGTGGTCAGCTTGATAAGTCATCAACAAAAATTTGCTCACACACACTCACAAAAAAATAGAACGCCCGTGGAGTTTCTGTCGTCATGGCCTCGCCCTTGCTTAACTTTGAGCTTTGACCTGTGCCGAAGCACACGCCAACACGAGCATGTGCATCAATCCCCACACCGCATTAGCCAGCGCTCGATCCACCCCATGCGGGATTAACAAAACAGCAAGTCAAAGCAGCTAATAACAGCACAGATCCCCGCCATCACGTCGCGTGGTTTCTACATATGGATCATCGGATGCTCGGATCCCGCAGCTGGCGCCGAGCGCAGAGGCCGGAGGACGGCACGGGCATGTGGGCGTGACCGGCGAGCCGGCGCCTCCTCGTGCCGGTGCCGGGCACGTGGGTCCGGCGGTATACACGCTTCTGTGCTCTGGCCACCACGGGAATCTTTGTTCCGAGGCACACACGTTCCACCTCAGCCTCTTCTTTTTTCCGGTGTCTCCAAGGAGTTGCTGAAGCCGAGTGCATGCGTGCAAATGCTCACTCTATTTTAGTAGCGCTGTCGGTCGGCGAAAATGCGAGGCCGGGTTCAGGGAGTCCGGTATTAAAATACCCTCTTTTTTTATCTGAAATTTGGAAGTCTTTATTCAACGATAGGGCACTTGTGACAGTGCTACTAACTGAAAGTAGGTTTAGTATCAGTCCAGACTCAATCATTTGAAGGGAACATGCCCCGCTTAGTGCAAAGATGAGTCTGGGGATTAGATGATCTAGGTAGGCGTTGAATAATAAAAATAGCTTAAAACATATAAATAAATCCTCAATTTCTAGAGGAATCAAAACCACAACCGAGCAAGAATTATGACGAGAGTTTTAGAGGTTCACGATCTCCAAGCAGTCTATCTTCATGATGGCAATCTGAGAGCCCCTTAACTTAGCGAAGATGACGCCGCCAGACAGTGATAATACTTCAGTTATTAGGGTCTGTCACCCTATCATGAGGTTTACACGGTGCTCCCAGTAATCCTGTCGAAGAGCGGGCTACACCTCCCACCCCCTTTGCCCAGCTCACTCTTGATCCCAACAACGATGTTGATTTTGATTTAATCATTGTGAAGGGGCGTCAGCCATGCTCAAGGACTTAAGCTAGCTCTTGCGGTAGAAAAAATATGAATAGGCATACAGTTCTTTTTTTTGAGAAAACTAAAATAGGCGTACAGATGTGCAAAGTATACTATGTATGTGCAAAATTTTATAACAATATATCTTCACATGTGGCATACAGAAAAAAGAGAAATATTTAATTTAAGGTGAGCCAAACATTTTTGTTGTTGGGCCGGAATTTTACATTTTCTATTTAGCATACAAATCACAAAATTTTAAATGAAATTTCACATATCCGTAATGAACACATACAAATTTTGACAAAAAATTTGAAGCATTTAAATGTGGTTTATTAATATTATTTTAAAATACCAAACTCTGTAGAGCTCGTCAGCCATAAATAGGCACTCTGTCAGTTGGCCGGTATGAAAATCCGGTTCATGTGCTTATATCGATCCACGTGAATAGGTAGAATATGTTAAACTAGGGAGCGGCTAATTAAAAGGTGCCTCTTCGATGGTTTTCCTAAACGACACTCCCATGCATAACAAGGATCACTCCCCATTTGTATCACCACGAGCGAATCACCCTTGGAAATTCCTTGTTGATTATTGATAAAGCTAGCCATAAAAGCCTTCCCTCAACAACAAAAAAGGATCACTCCCCTTCGACGCTGCACGGATAGCTCGCTCAGATTATGGCTTTTTCCCTAATATTTTTCATCTTTTCTCCTTTTTGGTTTTATGGGTTATTCAACATACTCATTTTCTTCGGTTATCTGAGTTTTTTTTTCTTTTTCGTTTTTCATCTGTAAGAAGCATAGTGTGCTCCTTCCTAGCATGGCCATAGGTATGCTTCAACCCCGCGGGGCACAAGATCGTACATTTGGGAGCATAGTTGTGCTTCAACCGTGGGAGCATGGTACACTCAAGAGCATAAATGTGCTCCTACGAAGAGTACACATGGCTTACTTGCGGGAGTATAGTGATGCTTCACTATTGTGGTATTCTCACGGGGGGCTTGCGAGTTGACAGATGTCACAAGGGCTTAGTGTGAGGGTAAGACTGCTGCTGATAGGACCGGGAGCGGGTATGCGAGTAGCACGCTCTAGTTTACCCAGCTTCGGAGCTCTCCGTAGAGATAATACTCATACTGCTGCATGTCTGAGTGTATCTGATATATCTGGTATAGAGTCGCTCCTAGAGCTGTATCTGAGATCAATGCCATAGGCATCTGGCTTTGTGTATGCCTATATGAGGCATGCTAGTGGCCGGCCATGCTCATCGCCGTGAGCATGTGTGCTCATGTGGATGGATGGATGGATGGATAGCTAGCTTGCTTGCTAGCTTGTGTGTGTGCGTGAGAGTCCATGTGTGTCTCCTCCCGGATGGATGGATGCTCATATATATAGTGTGGCTAGCTTATCATCTAAGCTAAGTGGTGGCATGGGCAAGGCATGGTGGGGTGTCATACTTGTTCCCTGCGTCACTTCATAAATAGTGCCAGGGGACAAGTGACACTATACATGATGACTGAGATGACGCGTGAATAGTGCTCGGGTACATCCGTCTCGTCGGTGTCTTGTCGGTGTCGGGTCGGGCTGCAGTCGGCAGCCGGCTAGTTGGCGCAGTCGGCAGCCGGCTGGTTGGCGCAGTCGGCAGCCAGCAGGCAGACTGAGGGGCTTTGCTAGCCCCGATGTCTTGAAATATCGTCTTGCCGTCTTCGGGGTATCCGTGTCCAATTACTCCGTCAGTAGCCCCCAAGCCTCCGGGCAACTTGGCAAAGTTGGGTGGAGGTTTTTTGGCAAATGTTCATGGAAATGATCATAAAAAAGGACAAAGTTAGTCCACGCAAATATATCATATGCTTGCTTTTAGTATTGCAAGTTTTATGCGGAGGGTGCCGACTCGGTTTCGTCCGAGCCCCCTTCAATCTTTTTCATGTTCCCTCCACTTTTTGGCTTGTGCTCTTGCTTGTCGGACAACCGCTCTGCAGTCTGTGACTGAGAGTGGGCCGCGAAGTGGAGTGTACAGTACTCAGAGTCTAGGAGCAGATTCAACCGAGTAGATACTTGTAAAGGAAAACGGCCGGGTCGCCCGAACCGTTTTCCGAACGTTTTTCGCGTGGGTGGCCTCCAGCATTCACCCTTGCTAGCCGGACAGCCGCTCTACGGTCTATGACTAAGAGTGAGCCTTTGGTACCGCGCACGGTACTAAGCCGTCTGCGGGAACTAACGTCTCAGGCCAAGCGGCCAGCCCCCGGGGCAACTCTGGCTGGCGCCGGGGCGAACAGTGATGCTACTGTAATAAAATGCGGAGACAGCCCCCGAGCATCGCTCGTGGTTATCCATGCTTGCTTGGTGCAAAAATATGCGGGCGAGGAGCTCACATTGATTTTTGTGTAGTCGCGGTCGTCGAAAACAGTCGGCGCGACTCGGCGCTCGCGGAGCGCGTCGGCGCACCCGCTGGGTGTAGCCTTCGAGCCCCCGGGTGCTCGAAGGGGGGTCCCGGCCGGTCAGGCTCGACCGGCCAGGCGGCGAGGCGTCTTGCAACGCCCTTTATTCTTCTCTTCTGCCGGCTACTGGGAGCTGGACAAAACTTTTCTCTTGTCTGCAATCTTCGCGGGGGCGCGCCAGCGCACCCGCTGGGTGTAGCCCCTGAGATTCGGGCCGACTGCTGAGCAGTCGGGCCGGATCTCCTGGCAACTACTTTGTCTTTTTCTTCACGGGGGCGCGTCAGCGCACCCGCTGGGTGTAGCCCCCGAGATTCGGGCCGGCTGCTGAGCAGTCAGACCGGATCTCCCGGCAACTACTTTGTCTTCTTTTTCGCGGGGGCGCGTCAGCGCACCCGCTGGGTGTAGCCCCCGAGATTCGGGCCGACTGCTGAGCAGTCGGGCTGGATCTCCCGGCAACTACTTTGTCTTTTTCTTCGCGGGGGCGCGTCAGCGCACCCGCTGGGTGTAGCCCCCGAGATTCGGGCCGGCTGCTGAGTAGTCGGGCCGGATCTCCCGGCAACTACTTTGTCTTCCTCTTCTTATCTGCCCGTACAGCCGGACGGACTCTTCTTCTTCTGCTTCATTTCTCAGACGCCCACTTTTTTTTTTCTCTCTCTCTCTTTCTTTTTTATAGCACCCGGCCAGACGAGCAGCCGTCCCACTTTTTCCAGCCGGCCACTACGCAATCGGCCTCTTCTTTTTATTTTTCTTTTTGTTTCCAGCTGGCCCCTTTTTCTTTCTCCAGCAGAGGCAGTCGGCCGAAGGCACTCGAGGCGCGGGGAGCCGGTGAGGGTGCACGTGGCTTCCCAGAGTGCGTCAGTCGGCCGAAGCAGCAAGCCGGCGAGGCGGGCTCGTCCACCAAGGAGTCGGCGCGAGCCGGCACACGCAGAACTGCGCAAGCCTGACGCACGCGCGGGGGGAGCAGGCGGAGCTGGCGCCCGGATGCCGGCCGACGCGGCTGAGGAGCAAGAGGGCGGAGCCGGAGACGACCGGGCCGTCCGGGTGGTGGCGCAGGCGGTCAGAGCAACGAGCCGGCATGGGTGCGGGGAGGAGGCGGACCCGACACATGAAGCCGGCCGCCGGCTGGAGCGGCAAGCCGGCGGGAGTAGAGGCCGGACGCGGTTGGAGCGGGTGGAGTCGGAGCGAGGCGCGGGCGCAGCCGGACCCAGCGCGACGCGTGGAGTCGGACGGGGCGCGGGCGGACGCACGGGAGCCAGCCCGGACGGGCCGGAGGCCACGTGGACGCGGCCACGCGCGGAGCCCGGAAGCCGGACGGAGCGGCGCCGCGGGCGAACGTAGGAGGCCGAGTGGGAGCCGGCCGGCGCGGGAGGACGGAGTGAGGCGCAGCGTAGCAGGAGCCGGCCCTCATAGTTGGAGGAGCGACGATGGCCGGGTGCTAGTGCTGGGACACAGTGTGATTGGTGGAGAGCAGCAGCGGGCAGGGAGCCTCGGATGGCTCCATCGCAGGAGTCGAGGGCGACGTGCACCCCGGAGCAGCACCAGAGGGGTCAGCCGCCGGCAGGCGGGCGCTGCACGACGGGGGAGCGCGGCTGCAGCCGGTGGCCGGGACGGAGGCGCGCAAGCCATGCAGAGGAGGTGCTTGGCGGCGGGGCGACTAGCGGAGGAGACGCGTGGCGATGTGGTCTGAGTAGTGTCCAGGCAGTGTATGGGGATTGTCTTGGTAGTATCTGTGTAGTGTATGGCCAATGGTTTGACTGTTTGACTTAGCAGCTAGCTAGTTTGTATAGACGATATATAAAGAAGCAAACGCGTGCTTCGGCCGGAGCAAGGCACAATGCGGAGGGGAGTAGACGCGAGCGACGTGGCACGACACGCATGGACGCGGCCGACCGAAGTGAGGCAACGTGCGCGTGGCGTGTGCGCGGACGGACGGCCGGCGTCGCAACGGTGGTGATGACGAAGGTGGCGAGGCCGACGATGAGGACGCGCCGTCCCGCACGGCCGCTCCGGGGGCGGGTCGAAGTCAAGCCCCCGAGTGCTACCGGAGAGACGGCGCCACGCCGCGGCGGTGATGGCGAAGATGGTCCCGCCCGGACTGCGAAACCAGCAGCAGCGTGGTAGCGTAGTAGTAGTAGTACCGCCTCACGGTGGGCGCCAACTGTCATGGTATTCTCACGGGGGGCTTGCGAGTTGACAGATGCCACAAGGGCTTAGTGTGAGGGTAAGACTGCTGCTGATAGGACCGGGAGCGGGTATGCGAGTAGCACGCTCTAGTTTACCCAGCTTCGGAGCTCTCCGTAGAGATAATACTCCTACTGCTGCATGTCTGAGTGTATCTGATATATCTGGTACAGAGTCGCTCCTAGAGCTGTATCTGAGATCAGTGCCATAGGCATCTGGCTTTGTGTATGCCTATATGAGGCATGCTAGTGGCCGGCCATGCTCATGGCCATGAGCATGTGTGCTCATGTGGATGGATGGATGGATGGATAGCTAGCTTGCTTGCTAGCTTGTGTGTGTGCGTGAGAGTCCATGTGTGTCTCCTCCCGGATGGATGGTTGGATGCTCATATATATAGTGTGGCTAGCTTATCATCTAAGCTAAGTGGTGGCATGGGCAAGGCATGATGGGGTGTTATGCTTGTCCCCTGCGTCACTTCATAAATAATGCTAGGGGACAAGTGACACTATACATGATGACTGAGATGACGCGTGAATAGTGCTCGGGTACATCCGTCTCGTCGGTGTTTTGTCGGTGTCAAGTCGGGCTGCAGTCGGCAGCCGGCTGGTTGGCGCAGTCGGCAGCTGGCAGGCAGACTGAGGGGCTTTGCTAGCCCCGATGTCTTGAAATATTGTCTTGCTGTCTACGAGGTATCCGTGTCCAATTACTCCGACATTCACCAATGTGAGAGCATAGATTAGTTTATTTAGGAGCATGTGATAGTAAAGTTTGGGAGCACATTTTATTTCATGGGAGCATGATTTCCATTTGAAAAAAGTTCAACAAAACAAACCAACATTAAATCTAATTTTAAAGATCTCGATGCAAGGGATACAACGATAAAAAAGGATTGTAATTTGGATGAACGATTCATGAGATATTTCATTTTAAGAAGATGGATCTAGGGGGAAAAAGCACGAAAGCCTCACATGACGCTCCAAAACTCTTTGTCACCACCAAAGATGATGTCAGGAACAAATGTTCCCTCGGGAAGCTCATTCGAGTGAATGGCATCACCAAACAACGTTCCCTAAAAAACCACTCTCATGGAATGTTGAGGAACTGTCATGCTATAACAGAGATATTTTTCATGCTATAACAAAGATATTTGACATCCTAACAAAAGATAATAGCCATGCTACAACATAGAAATTTGCCATGTGTTTATAGGACGAGATTTTCATTTTAATGGTTGCCGATTTGTAGCATCCCAAATTTCTAAATTTTGAAATGTTAATTATTTAAATATAATAGATTAAACTTGCTTGTGTTACTTAAGCTTAACCAGTTTTGACTAGGATTTGAAGCTTTTGGAGTTTAAATGAATCTTAAATATTCATATTTCAATTTATTTGAAGTTTAAAATATTTTAGGAATTATTTATAACTCTAAATTAATGTTAGGAATATTTATAAAGATAAAAACAAGGTTTATAAGAATATTATATGTATTTTGTTAAATATTTGGAGCTGGAAGTATTTCTCATGGGCCGTATATTAGTAAAAGACTTTTTGTGATATTATTGTATTTGTAGGAAGTGAATTGACATTTTATTTAGCCACATTCAATTTCTTGTTATTAGTAAGTAGGATAAACCATAAAACGCTATTCTAGTTGGGCCAAAGCCCATGGCTATATTTCGCGCTGTAGAAACTAGGAGATGACACTCTATCTTTTCCTTCCAGCCCATCGGCAACCCACAACGCAACCCTTTCCCTTTACTTTTCTCTGAGACATTGAAGGACGGGGTCTGCTTGTCATTTTCCTCCCGAAGTGTGTTCATCTTAGACTGTAGCTTACCAAACCGAAGCAAAAACAAATTGATCGATACGATAAATTATTTACCCCCTAGGCCGACAACCACCCTATATAAGTTCCCCAACCACTTTTCTTACTATTTTTCACCGATTCGCAACCTCCCATTCTCTAGAACGAATGATCTTGCCGGAGTCCGCCGCTTCGTAACTCCATGGTCGCTTGTTGTCGTCACCCGCCCCGTGCCCTTCCGCCCCCTTCTTGCTCCTTTCATCCACTATCACAATGCTATACCTCCCTAGCCATTTCCTCCCTTGCATAGCTCACCACAACGAGCTCCCATGCCTCGCCTTGAATCATGCTGGCTCCATTCACGCTTTGTCGTCGCCAGAAGCCTCCATCGTTGCCGCCAAGGATAAAACAAAGTCGTCGAAGAGAACCTCCACTCGTAGCCATCTTCTTGAGTTCCAGGAGTCACCAGAGCAACCTCCAGGAGTGAAGCCGAAGCCACCACCACACCATTGCCACTGGAGGAACGCACGTGAGGAATTTCCCCACCTCTCCAAACCCTAGCGAAGGCTATATCAAGTCTTCAAATGCCACTTAATCCAGCTGCCCATGTCTACTCTACAAGATGGGGCATTGGTCGATCTGAACCATCCATCTTCTTTAAAATCCGAGAAAATTCTATTGTGAAATGTTTTTATGTTAAATAAACAGGCACGTGTATCGGCATTTTGGCAAAAAAGCTCTACAACTCTAAACAATCATAACTTTCTAAATGTAGCTCCAATTGAGGTGAAACTTTTTGCAAAGTGATCCTTGCGAGACCCTCTTCCCATTGAAACTAAAATATTCAACTTTCGAACTTTTAAAATTCAATCAATTCCAATTTGAACTCTTTTGATCATAACTTGCAAACCATAACACATTTTCAACTAATACCTTTTGCACCTGAACAATTGTATCAAATGCTTGATGATCATATCATGTATACTCAAAATTCATATATTGTTTTAAATGTTTGCGTTTGAAATTCAAACTTGATTTCACTATAACTTGATTTATGGTTCTCCTTTTGAATCAATTCTTTTTGCAAATGAACCCTTTTGCCATATGCAACTTATTACACCATTTGTATGTTGTTTTCCAAACACTTTTGACCATGTTCCATGATATTTATAATATAAGTCTACAAAGCAATAGTTATTTATTTGTTAATTTCTCTGAGTTGGTTGCTTCACATATCACCTTATAGCACAATAAAGACCTATATTATATATTAGGCCGAGTTATGTCGATGTTGGTTACCTTGTCATAATAATTTTTGTTTTTTCTTTATCGCACGGTTATTTATTTGGTTGTTTTGTTTACAATGAGTTGCTTGGAGTGCCAAGAGTATAATTATCAGGATTTTGAGTATGAAGAACATCATCAAACCTATGAGGAAGTTGCACCTTCATCATACTCCGGCTTATTTTGCTATGCATGTTGTTCTGTATCATATTATGAATATGCATGTGTAGGGAATATTATTGTATCATGTTATGCTATTGAAACCCAGTTTAGGATGGTTGTATGATGTGAACTTGTTTCCTTATCAACATAGCTTGTAGTAGTTTGTATTCTTGCGGTGATATGTAGATGGGGTTGATTCGTGTATGCATCGAGATTATGTGAGGACTTGTTAATGAGTTGACTAGAAACTTAGAATTCACCTCCCTGGGAAGACATGATTGCACCATGGATTCTTGTTCCTTTTCTAAGGACATGGTCCATGGTTAAGTACTCTCATCAGTATTCCTGGGTGGTTTCAACAAGGTGCGTCATGGTTTATACCCTATGAATATGTCCTAAATGGGTGCCACCCAGGCTCAGGAAGAGCTAACATACTTAGTGAATAATAGCTGCCATGTACAACCACTGACCATTATGGGCCCTGCCTAGTTGCGTAGGTTGTGGGAGCCATGCATGTGTGATGTTAGAATATGTAGATGATGTGTAGGTGTACCGACATGCGTTGGGTGGAGGTGAGTGATTCTGAAAGACTTCATATTGGTCTTCTCCCGGTTTCTATACCATTGTGTCTAGTAGCTAATGGAGTTGATCGAGTCTAGTGGGTAAAGTGCACAGACCTCTAAAGAGTGTTTTAAATCCAATCAATTACTCGTGTCCCCGGTTATGGAAAATTTGAGTATCTAGACCATTACAATTGTTAGATGTTCTTGACAGATGATACACCTTAAGAAAAACTTGAGCGGGAACTTTAATGATGGGAATAGGTTGGAATTGGAGTTGCCTAATTCAACCATATGTATTTAATTGTAGAAAACAAATTCACTATTATGTAATTATGAGGGAAAAATAACTTTTTTGCAAAATAGCCACAAGTCATCCTTTGACTAACCAGCTAGTAAAAGTAGGTATGTTATTATCATTCCAATGTGACTTGCTGGTACATTCAATATACCGACCTACGTGGCTGCAACTAATCATGTTACGTGATTTTATATGATGAGGAAGTGATGTGACATAGGGTTGTGATGTCTATAATCAACTTTTTCCAATGGCGTTGATGGACTCCACAAAGATCTTTGTTATTTTTCATGTTGTGTCTTATATGTAAGCTAGCCTTGAGCCATTCAGGTATGTAATAATTAAAGTCTGGATTTGAGATGTAATATTTATGACATGTGTCCTATTCTTGGTGTTGGAAATATGCCCTAGAGGCAATAATAAAATGGTTATTATTATATTTCCTTGTTCATGATAATTGTCTATTGTTCATGCTATAATTGTATTAACCGGAAATCGTAATACATGTGTGAATACATAGACCACAACATGTCCCTAGTAAGCCTCTAGTTGACTAGCTCGTTGATCAATAGACACTAGTAGAAAACGGAGCTTTAAAACCGGTTTGTAAGGGCCTTTAGTGCCGTTCAGTAACCGGCACTAAAGTGTGGGCACTAAAGGCCCCCCCTTTAGTACCGGTTCGGCACGAACCGCCACTAAAGGCCCACCACGTGGCGTGAGCTCGCGCCGTGGCATGGGGGACCTTTAGAACACCAACCGGTACTAAAGTTTTTTTTTGAATTTTTTGTTTGAAAATTTTGGATTTTTTTTTGATTTTTTTTCGATTTCCAATTTTCTGAATTGAATTATTTGATGATTTAGTCTCTAATCACCCCTCTTAACTGCTCAAGTGTGGATCACTCATTCCAAATCGTCTAACTTCCCAGTCGGTCACCCATCCTCTCACTCCCCCAGCCTGAGCACGCTTAACTTCGGAGTTCTATTCCCCCTACTTTCCAAGTCTGCACTTGTTGTTTTCCTGACAAATGTAAGCTATCAATCCTATTAACACTCAGCAGTTTAGCTTGAGCATTAGGTCACTCATTTCACCATTTGAGTTTGAAACTATTCTTCTAAAAACAGTAATTATTTAGTAACACTAATATTTCTTGAATAAGTTTGACCATAGTTTGACCACAGTTTGACCAGATTTGACCAAAATTCAAAAAATTGAAATAATTATTTAGTAACACTAATATTCTTGAATAATTATGTAGTAACATTAATAATTCTTGAATAAGTAGTTTGAACATAGTTTGAAAAAATTTAAAAAAAACTGAAATTTGAGCATATCTTTTTTTCCTTTTGGAATTTGAGGATTCTAAAAAATTGCAAATAGGCCATAGGCCGTAAAAATCAGATGCGGATTTTCATGCTGAATTTTTTGATATATTATACATTTTTTCCGACATCGTATGCAAAAGTTATAGCCGTTTTACATTTTCCCGACACTTTGCAAAACATGTCCAAATTTAAGTTTTCAAATTTTCATAACTAGTAGGGGTAGTAATATAACTACCTCTCGAAGGATTTTATTTTCTGAAGTTTTTATCATTTTCTTTTGATTTTTTCAAAACTGAAATGGCGATACACGGGGGGGGGGGGGGGGGGGGGGGGGGGTAGAGTTTGAAAATTGCCCTATAATCCCGGTTTGTGTCTCCAACCGAGACTATAGGTCAGACCCCTTTAGTCCCGGTTCATGGCACGAACCGGTACTAAAGGTTATCCCTTTAGTACCGGTTTGTGCCACGAACCGGTACTAAAGGTGATCATGGGGCCCCGGCCTGACGCCAGCCTGCCACCACCCCTTTAGCACCGGTTCGTGACACGAACCGGTACTAAAGGTTCAACACGAACCGGCATTAATGCATAGCCGTTCAAACCGACACTAATGGTGCCATTAGTACCGGACCAAAATCGAACTGGGACTAATGTGTCTCACATTAGGTCCTTTTTCTACTAGTGAGATGGTTATGGTTTCCTAACCATGGACATTGGATGTCATTGATAACGGGATCACATCATTAGGAGAATGATGTGATGGATAAGACCCAATCTTAAGCGTAGCACAAGATCGTGAAGTTCGTTTGCTAAAGCTTTTCTAATGTCAAGTATCATTTCCTTAGACCATGAGATTGTGCAACTCCCGGATACCGTAGGAATGCTTTGGGTGTACCAAACATCACAACGTAACTGGGTGGCTATAAAGGTGCACTACAGGTATCTCCGAAATTGTCTGTTGGGTTGGCACGAATTGAGACTGGGATTTGTCACTCCGTATGACGGAGAGGTATCTCTGGGCCCACTCAGTAATGCATCATCATAATGAGCTCAATGTGACTAAGGAGTTGGTCACGGGATCATGCGTTACGGAACGAGTAAAGAGACTTGCCGGTAATGAGATTGAACGAGGTATGGGGATACCTACGATCGAATCTCGGGCAAGTAACATACCGATAGACAAAGGGAATTGTATACGGGATTGATTGAATCCCCGACATCGTGGTTCATCCGATGAGATCATCGTGCAACATGTGGGAGCCAATATGGGTATCCAGATCCCGCTGTTGGTTATTGGCTAGAGAGATGTCTCGGTCATGTCTGCATGGTTCCTGAACCCGTAGGGTCTACACACTTAAGGTTCGGTGACGCTAGAGTTGTTATGGGAAATAGTATGTGGTTACCGAAGATTGTTCGGAGTCCCGGATGAGATCCCGGACGTGACGAGGAGTTCCGGAATGGTCCGGAGGTGAAGATCAATATATTGTACGAAGGGTATTGGAGTCCAGAATTGTTCCGGGGGTACCGGGTGACGACCAGCGTGTCCGAAAGGGATTTCGGAGGCCCCGGCAAGCGTTGGGGGCCTTATGGGCCAAGGGGAGGGGGCACATCAGCCCACTAAGGGGCTGAGCGCCCCTCTCACCCCATCTCACGTAACTTGGAGAGGTGGGGGCACCTCCCCTAGGGCAGCCATCCCTCCCGTCTTGGGGTGCAAGTTTCCTAGGGGTGGGGGTGCCCAAACCCATCTAGGGTTTCCCCTGTGGCCGCCGCCCCTCCCCTAGGGAACCCTAGGGCGCCTCCTCCACTCCTTCCCCCTATATATAGTGAGGGAGAGAGAGGGCACCCACACCCTTACCCTGGCGCAGCCCCTCCCCCTCTCCTACACCTCCTCTTCCTTCGTAGCGCTTGGCGAAGCCCTGCCGGAGAACCACGAGCTCCATCACCACCACGCCGTTGTGCTGTCGGAGTTCTCCCTCAACTTCTCCTCTCCCCTTGCTAGATAAAGAAGGAGGAGGCGTCCCCGGGCTGTACGTGTGTTGAACGCGGAGGTGCCGTTGTTCGGCGCTTAGATCGAAATCGACCGTGATCTGAATCGTTGCGTGTACGACTCCACCAACGGCGTTCTTGTAATGCTTCCGCTTAGCAATCTTCAAGGGTATGAAGATGCACTCCCTCTCTCTCGTTGGTAGTATCTCCTAGATCGATATTGGTGACACGTAGGAATTTTTTTGAATTATTGCTACGTTCCCCAACAATGGCATCATGAGCTAGGTCTATGCATAGATTCTATGCACGAGTAGAACACAAAGCAATTGTGGGTGGTGATTTGTTCAATTTGCTTACCGTTAATAGTCTTATCTTGATCCGGCGACATTGTGGGATGAAGCGGCCCGAACCGACCTTACACGTATGCTTACGTGAGACTAGTTCCACCGACTGACATGCACTTGATGCATAAGGTGGCTGGCGGGTGGCTGTCTCTCCCACTTTAGTCGGATCGGATTCGATGAAAAGGGTCCTTATGAAGGGTAAATGGCAATTGGCATATCACCGTTGTGGTTTTGCGTAGGTAAGAAAAGTTCTTGCTAGAAACCCATAGCAGCCACGTAAAACTTGCAACAACAATTAGAGGACGTCTAACTTGTTTTTGCAGGGTTTGCTATGTGATGTGATATGGCCAAAAGGATGTGATGTATGTGATTGATCATGTTCTTGTAATAGGAATCACGACTTGCATGTCGATGAGTATGACAACCGGCAGGATCCATAGGAGTTGTGTTAATTTATTTATGACCTGCATGTCAATGAAAATGCCATGTAATTACTTTACTTCATTGCTAAACGTTAGCCATAGTAGTAGAAGTAATAGTTGGCGAGGCAACTTCATGAGGACACGATGATGGAGATCATGATGATGGAGATCATGGTGTCATGCCGGTGACGATGGTGTTCATACCGCGCCTCGAAGATGGAGATCAAAGGCGCAAGATGATATTGGCCATATCATGTCACTTTATGATTTGCATGTGATGTTTGTCATGTTTACATCTTATTTGCTTAGAACGATGGTAGCATAAATAAGATGATCCCTCTCTAAAATTTCAAGAAAGTGTTCCCCCTAACTGTGCACCATTGCGAAGGTTCGTTGTTTCGAAGCACCACGTGATGATCGGGTGTGATAGATTCTAACGTTCGAATACAAAGGGTGTAAGCCAGATTTACGCATGCAAAACTCTTAGGTTGACTTGACGAGCCTAGCATGTACAGACATGGCCTCGGAACACGAGAGACCGAAAGGTCGAACATGAGTCGTATAGTAGATACAATCAACATGGAGATGTTCACCGTTGATGACTAGTCCGTCTCACGTGATGATCGGACAAGGCCTAGTCGATTCGGATCATGTATCACTTAGATGACTAGAGGGATGTCTATCTGAGTGGGAGTTCATTGAATAATTTGATTAGATGAACTTAATTTTCATGAACATAGTCTAAATTGTCTTTGCAAATTATGTTGTGGATTAATAGCTCGCGCTTTAGCTCTTTGTTTTAATACATTCCTAGAGAAAGACTAAGTTGAAAGATATTGTAAGCAATTGTGCGGACTAGGGCCGTAGTCTGAGGATTGTCCTCACTGCTACATAGAAGGCTTCTGTCCTTGATGCACCGCTCGGTGTGCCAACCCCTCTGGCATCATCTGTGGATGTTGTGAACATCTGGTAGACACGTTCTGATGACTACCTGATAGTTTAGTGCGCCATGCTTTACGGCTTAGAGTCGGGGCTCCAAAAGCATTTTGAATGCCATAGAACATATGAGATGTTCAAAGAGCTGAAATTGGTATTTCAAGCTCATGCCCGTGTTGAGAGGTTGAGACCTCCGACAAGACCTTTGCCTACAAGATGGAGGAGAATAGCCCAGCCAGTGAGCATGTGCTCAGCATGTCTGGGTACTTCAATCACTTAAATCAAGTGGGAGTTAATCTTCCAGATAAGAGAGTGATTGACAAAAGTTCTCTAGTCGCTATCACCAAGCTACTAGAGTTTTGTGATGAACTATAACATGCAAGGGAAGATAACCCGGAGCTGTTCGTCGTGCTTAAGACCGTAAAGGTAGAAATTAAGCAGGAGCATCAAGTGTTGATGGTGAACAAGAGCACTGGTTTCAAAGAAGGGCAAGCGCAAGAAGGGAAACTTCTTGAATGGCAAGCCAGTTGCCGCTCCAGTGAAGAAACCCAAGAACCAAAACCCAAGACAAAGTGCTTCTATTAGGGGAACGGTCACTGGTAGCGGAACTGCCTCAAATACTTGGTAGATAAGCAGGCTGTCGACTTCAACAAAAGTATATTTGATATATGTGCGTTATTTATGTGTACCTTACTAGTACTCCTAGTAGCACCTGGGTATTAGATACTGGTTCAGTTGCTAATATTGGTAACTCGAAACAAAAGCTACGGAATCAATGGAGACTAGCTAAGGGCGAGGTGACGATGTGTGTTGGAAGTGTTTCCAAGGTTGATGTGATCGCCATCGCACGCTCCCTCTACCTTCAGGATTAGTGTTGAACCTAGATAAATGTTGTTTGCATTGGTGTCTGCGTTGAGCATGAACATGATTATATCATGTTTATTGCAATACGGTTATTCATTTAAGTCAGAGAATAATGGTTATTCTGTTTACATGAATAATACCTTCTATGGTCATGCACCCAATGTGAATGGTTTATTGAATCCCGGTCGTAGTTATACACATGTTCATAACATTGATGCCAAAAGATGTAGAGTTGATAATGATAGTACCACTTTCATGTGGCACTGCCGCTTAGGTCATATTGGTGTAAAGCACATGAAAGAACCTCCATGCTAATGGACTTTTGAAGTCACTTGATTTTGAATCACTTGACACATGCAAACCATGCCTCTTTGGCAAGATGACTAAAACCCCATTCTTTGGAACAATGGAACGGGCAAGTGACTTGTTGGAAATCATACATGCTGATGTGTGCGGTCCGAAGAGTGTTGACGCGCGTGGTGGATATCATTATTTTCTCACCTTCACACGGTGAATTGAATAAATATGGGTATATTTACTTAATGAAGCATAAGTCTGAAATGTTTGAAAATTTCAAGCAATTTCAGAGTGAAGTTGAGAATCATCGTAACAAGAAGATCAAGTTCCTTCGATCTGATCAAAGGGAAAGTATTTGAGTTATGAGTTTGGCAATCACTAAAGACAAGGTGGAATCGTTTCACAGTTGACGCCGCCTGGAACACCATAGCATGATGGTGTGTCCGAACATCGTAATCGAACCTTATTGGATATGGTGTATGATGTATCTTACCAATCTACCGCTATTTTGGGGGTTATGCATTAAAAACAATTACATTCACTTTAAATAGGGCACCATCTAAGTCCGTGGAGACGACACCGTATGAACTATGGTTTGGCAAGAAACCAAAGTTGTTGTTTCTTAAGGTTTGGGGCTACGATGCTTATGTCGATAGGCTTCGATCGGAAAAGCTCGAACCCAAAGCAGAAAATTGTGTCTTCATAGAATACCCAAACAAGATGATTGGGTATACCTTCTATCTCAGATCTGAGGGCAAAGTGTTTGTCGCTAAGAACAGGTCCTTTCTCGAGAAAGAGTTTCTCTCGAAATAATTGGGTGGGAGGAAGATAGAACTTGATGAGGTTGTTGAACCTTCACTTCAACCAGAGAGTAGCGCATCACAGAAAGATGTTTCCGTGGCACTTACTTCAGTTGAGGAGAAAGATAATGATGATGATCATGAAGCTTCAGATCAAATTACTATCAAACATCATAGGTCGACAAGGGTGTGTACAACTTCTGAGTGGTAACCCTGTCAAGGTCATGTTGTTGGACAACGATGAACCTACGAGCTATGACGAAGCGATGGTGGGCCCGGATTCCAACAAACGGCTAGAAGCCATGAAATCCGAGATAGGATCCGTGTATGAGAACAAAGTATGGACTTTGGTGGACTTGCCCGATGAACGGCAAGCCATTGAGAATAAATGGATCTTTAAGAAGAAGACAAACGCTAATGGTAATGTCACCATTTGTGAAGCTCGACTTGTCTCAAAGAAGTTTCCGACAAATTCAAGGAGTTGACTATGATGAGACTCTCTCAATAATAGCGATGCTAAAGTCTGTTAGAACTATGTTAGCAGTTACTGCATTTTCATTTACGAAATCAGGCAGATGGATGTCAAAACAAAGTTTCCTTGACGGTTTCCGTGAGGAAATGTTGTATGTGACACAACCAAAAGGTTTTTGTCAATTCTAAGGATGCTAAAAGGTATGCAAACTCCAGCGATCCTTCTATGGACTGGAGCAAGCATCTCGAAGTTGGAACATATGCTTTTATGAGGCGATCAAAGCATTTGGGTTTATACAAAGTTTGCAAGAAACTTGTATTTGCAAGAAAGTGAGTGGGAGCACTACAACATTTCTGATAGGTATATATGGATGACATATTGTTGATCATAAATGATGTAGAATTTCTAGAAAGCATAAAGGGTTGTTTGAATGGAGTTTTTCAAAGGAAGACCTGTGTAAAACTGCTTACATGTTGGGTATCAAGATCTATAGAGATAGATCAAGACGCCTGATACGACCTTCACAAAGCACATACCTTGACATGATCTTGAAGGAGTTCAAGTTGGATCAGTCAAAGAAGGAGTTCTTGCCTGAGTTGTGAGGTGTGAAGTTAAGATTGAAGCTCGACCACGGTAGAAGAAAGAGAAAGGACGAAAGTTGTCCCCTATGCCTTAGCCATAGGCTCTATACAATATGCCATGCTGTGTACCGTGATGTGCCTTGCCATGTGTCTGGCAAGGGGGTACAAGAGTGATCCAGGTGTGGATCATTGGACAACGGTCAAAGTTGTCCTTAGGAATAAGGAAATGTTTCTCGTTTATGAAGGTGATAAAGAGTTCGGCGTAAAGGGTTACGTCGATGCAAGCTTTGACACCTATCTGGATGACTCTGAGTAGCAAACCGGATATGTATAGTGGAGCAACTATTTGGAATAGCTCCAAGTGGAGCATAGTAGCAACATCTACAATATGAAATTGAGATTTGCGAAGAACACACGGATCTGAATCTTGCAGACCCGTTGACTAAAACTTCTCTTGTAAGCATAACATGATCAAACCCTAGAACTCATTGAGTGTTAATCACATGGTGATGTGAACTAGATTATTGACTATAGTAAACTCTTGGGTGTTAATCACATGGCGATGTGAACTAGATTATTGACTCTAGTAAACTCTTCGGGTGTTAGTCACATGGCGATGTGAACTATGAGTGTTAATCACATAACGATGTGAACTAGATTATTGACTCTAGTGCAAGTGGGAGACTGTTGGAAATATGCCCTAGAGGCAATAATAAAATGGTTATTATTATATTTCCTTGTTAATGATAATTATAATTGTATTAACCGGAAATCGTAATACATGTGTGAATACATAGACCACAACATGTCCCTAGTAAGCCTCTAGTTGACTAGCTCGTTGATCAATAGATGGTTATGGTTTCCTGACCATGGACATTGGATGTCATTGATAACGGGATCACATCATTAGGAGAATGATGTGATGGACAAGACCCAATCTTAAGCGTAGCACAAGATCGTGAAGTTCGTTTGCTAAAGCTTTTCTAATGTCAAGTATCATTTCCTTAGACCATGAGATTGTGCAACTCCCGGATACCATAGGAATGCTTTGGGTGTACCAAACATCACAACGTAACTGGGTGGCTATAAAGGTGCACTACAGGTATCTCCGAAAGTGTCTATTGGGTTGGCACGAATCGAGACTGGGATTTGTCACTCCGTATGACAGAGAGGTATCTCTAGGCCCACTCGGTAATGCATCATCATAATGAGCTCAATGTGACTAAGGAGTTGGTCACGGGATCATGCGTTACGGAACGAGTAAAGAGACTTGCCGGTAACGAGATTGAACGAGGTATGGGGATACCTACGATCGAATCTCGGGCAAGTAACATACCGATAGACAAAGGGAATTGTATACGGGATTGATTGAATCCCCGACATCGTGGTTCATCCGATGAGATCATCATGGAACATGTGGGAGACAATATGGGTATCCAGATCCGGCTATTGGCTATTGGCCAGAGAGATGTCTTGATCATGTCTGCATGGTTCCTGAACCCGTAGGGTCTACACACTTAAGGTTCGGTGACGCTAGAGTTGTTACGGGAAATAGTATGTGGTTACTGAAGGTTGTTCGGAGTCCCGGATGAGATCCCAGACGTGACGAGTTCCGTAATGGTCTGGAGGTGAAGAACGATATATTGGACGAAGGGTATTGGAGTCCGGAATTGTTCCGGGGGTACCGGGTGATGACCAGCGTGTCCGAAAGGGGTTTCGGAGGCCCCGGCAAGTGTTGGGGGGCCTTATGGGCCAAGGGGAGGGGCACATCAGCCCACTAAGGGGCTGAGCGCCCCTCCCACCCCATCTCATGTAACTTGGAGAGGTTGGGGCGCCTCCCCTAGGGCAGCCACCCCTCCCGGCTTGGGGGGCAAGTTTCCTATGGGTGGGGGCGCCCAAACCCATCTAGGGTTTCCCCTGTGGCCGCCGCCCCTCCCCTAGGGAACCCTAGGGCACCTCCTCCACCCCCTTCCCCTTATATATAGTGAGGGAGAGAGAGGCACCCACACCCTTCCCCTGGCATAGCCCCTCCCCCTCTCCTACACCTTCTCTTCCTCCTAGCGCTTGGCGAAGCCCTGCCGGAGAACCACGAGCTCCATCACCACCACGTCGTCATGCTGTCGGAGTTCTACCTCAACTTGTCCTCTCCCCTTGCTGGATCAAGAAGGAGGAGACGTCCCCGAGCTGTACGTGTGTTGAACGCGGAGGTGCTGTTGTTCGGTGCTTAGATCAGAATCGGTCGCGATCTGAATCGCTGCGTGTACGACTCCACCAACCGCGTTCTTGTAACGCTTCCACTTAGCGATCTTCAAGGGTATGAAGATGCACTCCCACTCTCTCGTTGCTAGTATCTCCTAGATCGATCTTGGTGACACGTAGGAATTTTTTTGAATTATTGCTACGTTCCCCAACACTTGGTATTTCATCATGTAATGTAATGTTATAGCAAATGATCGAGAGAATAGCACAGTAAGCACAGAGACTCGCATCTTTAGCGAGGCCGGTCATTACAAATGGTATGAGAGCCCAAGTCGATAGTTTGTAACCCTAAGAATGACTAGGAAAAGTTGTACAAAGCTTGTATTTATCATCTATTATTAATCCTATAAATTCTTCTCTCGTCTTAATGTAAATGATGATCCAAGTAACTCATTATGCCTATGCCACTCAAGACCTGGCCTTTTGGAAGTTGATTCTTCACCTCGAAATACCCATATGCATATGTACTTAAGGAATTTCGATGCAAATGCTCAGTCCCCAAATGAAGATGAAGGCAGGAAATGGCCAGAGGATACATGCTACATTATGGAGTATCTTGCATCATTCAAGAAGAACTAGTTTCCAGACTATCTATTGAAGTTTGAGATCATTTTGGAAGAGATTCAGACGACCACTAAGTTAGATAAATGATTATGCGAATAGTATGCTGAGTTTCTATCTATTGTGATATGACCTTGCCTTAGGATTATTTGTGTGGTTTGACTTTTGAGTTGTTTATTGAATGATGTTGTGGGATGTGATTTGTGATTCTTTTGTAAGTATAATACATTTACGTAATTTTACACCCTATCTCTCTAGTACGCTTTAAGATTCAAGAAGACACAACCATAAGGAAGAGAAAAGTAAGATATAATTTGGCGTTGTGAAGATTTCTTTGATGACGCAAAATTGAAGCTACCAACATTATTTCTTTGAAGATTAAATACCTCGTAGAGTTATATCATGCAAACAGGTAATATCACCATCTCGTAAATGAAAACTTCATCACAATAACCCATCCACTTTTTATCCATGCAACTAAACAAAAGAGTCTACTTACCTCCTCCTTCCCATCCTTACAACCAAAGAAAAATTAGGTTCCCCAACCATGTGGTTAAGGCGTGTACAATGGTGCTAGATTAAGAATGCCATATACAATAAATTCTAAGGCAGAGGAGAAAGGAATCGAAAGAAAAGACTTGCCTTCGCTTAGTTAAAAGATGATCTCTTATCAACAATATCCCTGATCGCATATTTAGGTATACACAATTATTGAAAGACTAAGAAACAACACATTATATATCAATTTTTATTGCCACCTCTTGAGTACATGGCGGACCTAAGATAAAAGACTGTGTCACGATCATGACATCTCTAGCAACACACTAGGCAGTATATAGTTACGGGTACACAGATTTGAGGTGAGCACCAAATCGTAGGGTTTGAGAGGAAGAGAGGAGGAGGAGATAAGCTCATGCAGGAGAGGCTACAATAAAATGTTCAATGATGCCCCTGCATAATGGTGACCCCAACTTATGTATATAGCCATTGGCTACAGGGCCACAACCAAGTGGGATTCATTCATGCTTAATGGGTCTTCAGGTTTGTAACACCCACAATGTGGCTATATCTCGCACGTGTCGGGGCACGACTTAGAGGCATAGCTGCATGGTAGGCATGTCGCAAGAGGGGTAATCTTTACACATCCCATGTACTGAATAAGAAAGGGATAAAGAGTCGGCTTACAATCACCACTTCACACAATACATAAATAATCCATAGATCATCCAGAATACAATCAAGGTCCAACTACGGAACCAAAATAAAGACAACCCCCAATGCTACATCCCCGATCGTCCCAACTAGGCTCCTCTACTGATCATCTGGAAAAGAAACATAGTAACGGCCCGAATCCTCGTCGAACTCCCACTTGAGTTCGGTAGCGTCCCCTGCACTGGCATCATCGGCACCTGCATCTGTTTGGAAGTATCTGTGAGTCACGGGGACTCAGCAATCTCACACCCGCGAGACCAAGACTATTTAAGCTTAAGGGTAGGAAAGGGTAGTGAGGTGGAGCTGCAACAAAGCACTAAGCATATATGGTGGCTAACTTACGCAAAAGAGAGCGAGAAGAGAATAAATGCACGGTCGAGAAGCTAAAAATGATCAAGAAGTGATCCTGAAGCTACTTACGCTCAAGCATAACACGAGACCGTGTTCTCTTCCTGGACTCAGCCGAAAAGAGACCATCACGGCTACACACGCGGTTGATTCATTTTAATTAAGTTAAGTGTCAAGTTTTCTACAACCTGATATTAACAAATTCCCATCTGCCCATAACCGCGGGCAGGGCTTTCGAAAGTTCAAAACCCTGTAGGGGTGTTCCAACTTAGCCCATCACAAGCTCTCATGGTCAACGAAGGATATTCCTTCTCCCGGGAAGACCCAATCAGTCTCGGAATCCTGGTTACAAGACATTTCGACAATGGTAAAACAAGACCAGCAAAGCTGCCCGATGTGCCGACAAATCTCGATAGGAGTCGCACGTATCTCGTTCTCAGGGCACACTAGATGAAACATCCTACGAGTAAAACCAACCCTCAAGTTTCCCCGAGGTGGCCCCGTAGTCTACTCGGTTCAGACCAACACTCAGAGGAGCATTGGCCCGGGGGGGTTAAAATAAAGATGACCCTTGAGTCTGCAGAACCCAAGGAAGGTATATGGTGGTAGGTAGGCAAATGATAAAACCAAGGTTGGGCCTTGCTGGAGGAGTTTGATTCAAAGCGAACTATCAAGGGGTTCCCATAACACCCAACCGCATAAGGAATGCAAAATCAAGGAACATAACACCGGTATGACGGAAACTAGGGCGACAAGAGTGGAACAAAACACCAGGCATAAGGCCGAGCCTTCCACCCTTTACCAAGTATATATATGCATTAAAGTAAATAAGAGATAATAATTATATCCCAACAATACCCATGTTCCAACATGGAATAAACTTCATCTTCACCTGCAACTAGCAATGCTATAAGAGGGGCTGAGCAAAGCGGTAACATAGCCAAACAACGGTTTGCTAGGAAAGGTGGGTCAGAGGCTTGACATGGCAATATGGGAGGCATGATATAGCAAGTGGTAGGTAACGCGGCATAGCAATAGAGCGAACAACTAGCAAGCAAATACAGAAGTGATTTCGAGGGTATGGTCATCTTGCAAAAGTGAAGGAAAAGAGAAAGAAGAGGTGGTGATGAGGGGGGGAGATGAAACTTGGGTTCCAAGGATCATGCCACAAAGCAACATGCTAAGATGAAGATGCACATGATGATGCCATGATGCAACAAGATGAACATGATATGAACTGCATGACATGAATAAAATGCAAAACGAAGACAAAACCCAACCACGAAGGGAATCACATAACTTAAACCGAAAATGGTAGAGTTGGAGTTAAAATTATGGCAAGTTACATCCGGGGTGTTACAACACTCCACCACTACGAAAGGATCTTGTCCCGAGATCTAGGACTGAAAGAACTCCAGATATTCTGAACGGAGGTGGTCCTCGCGTTCCCAAGTTGCTTCTCGGTCGGAATGGTGTGACCACTTCACTTTTAGGAATTTGATAGACTTGTTGCGAGTCTTGCGTTCGGTTCTCTTCCAGAATAGCAACGGGATGCTCATGATAAGACATGTCTTCTTGGAGATCAATCTCTTCGAAGTTGATGGTGCGCTCAGGAGTCTTGAAGCACTTGCGAAGCTGTGACACGTGAAACACGTCGTGCACATTTGCGAAGTTGGACATAAGCTCAAGTTGATAGGCAAGATCGCCTCTTTTGCCAATGATCTTGAAAGGACCCACGTATCTAGGGGCAAGCTCACTTTGATACTGAAGCGATGAGTACCTTTCATTGGAGAGACGCGGAGGTAGACATGGTCTCTGATCTCGAAAGCCAAGTCACGGTGCTTGCTATCATAGTAACTCTTCTGGCGCAATTGCTTGGCTTGAGATTTTCATGCATGACTTTGCACATTTATTTATCCACTATGATTAATTCATTGCCAAGAAGTTGGCGTTCACCAGTATCTGACCAATTAAGAGGAGTACGACACTTTCTGCCATAGAGAATCTCGAATGGGGCCTTGCCCGAACTCGCTTGGAAACTGTTGTAGAAGGAGAACTCGACGTATGGAAGAGAATCTTCCCACTTCATATCAAAGGAAATGACACAAGCCATGAGCATATATTCAAGGATTTGATTGACTCGCTCGACTTGGCCACTAGTTTGAGGATGGAAGGCTGTGCTGAAGCGAATGTTGGTGCCCATGGCCTTCTGGAAGGAGTCCCAGAACTTAGAAGTGAAGATGCTTCCATGATCTGAAGATATCAATTGCGGAATGCCGTGCAAAGAGACAATCCTGGAGGTCTATAGCTCTGCTAGATGAGCTGCTATGATAGATGCTTTGATTGGAAGGAAATGAGCCACTTTAGTAAGCTTGTCGATGACAACGAAGATAGCATCATTTCCACGCTTGGACTTGGGAAATCCAGTCACGAAGTCCATCTCAATATGATCAAACTTACATTCTGGAATAGCAAGAGGTTGGAGGAGACCAGCTGGCCATTGGTGTTCTGCTTTCACTCTTCTGCAGACATCACATTCATTCATGAATTGAGCAATTTCTCGCTTCATTCGAGTCCACCAATACGACTGCTTGAGGTCATGGTACATCTTTGTACTTCCAGGATGAATGGATAGGAGGGAATTGTGCGCCTCGTTCATAATGACTTTCTGTAGATCACCTTTAGGGACCACAATTCGATCCTCGAAGAAAAGAGTGTCTTTGTCATCAATGCGATAGCACTTGTATTTGGGTTGGCTCTTGGCAATCCCATTTTTCACCTTCTTCACCATGGCATCAAGAAGTTGTGCCTCACGAATCTGATCTTCCAAAGTAGGAGAGACTTGGAGGTTGGCAAGAAATCCTCGAGGAACAACTTGGAGATTTAGTTCGCGGAAAGCTTCACAAAGGTCCGGTTGGAAGGGCTTCAGAATTAAGCTGTTGCAGTAAGCCTTCCTGCTCAAAGCATCTGCAATGACATTGGCCTTGCCTGGAGTATATTCAATACTCGGATTGTATTCTTGAATCATTTCGACCCAACGAGTCTGCCTGAGGTTGAGGTTGGGTTGAGTGCAGATGTACTTGAGGCTCTTATGATCTGTGAAGATGTCCACTTTCCTTCCCAACAAGAGATGTCTCCACGTTAATAATGCATGGACAACTGCCGCCAACTCGAGGTCGTGAGTGGGGTAGTTCCTTTTGTTGGGCTTCAACCGACGAGAGGTATAAGCCACAACTTTCTTCTCTTGCATTAACACAGCACCGAGACCTTGCAGGGAGGCATCACAGAAAACTTCAAAAGGCTTGGATTCATCAGGAGGAGTCAAGACAGGAGCTGTGACTAACTTCTCTTTGAGGGTGTTGAAAGCAACGTCACATTCAGGCGTCCAGACATACTTGACATGCTTCTGGAGGAGGTTGAAAAGAGGCTTTGCAATCTTAGAGAAATTCTCAATGAATCTTCGACAATAGCTTGCAAGCCCAAGGAAACTGCGGAGCTGCTTGACATTCTGAGGCAGTTCCCAATTCACAATTGCAGACAGCTTCTCAGGATTCACAGTGATGCCCTTGGGGGAGATGATATGACCAAGGTAAAGAACTTCGTCAAGCCAGAACTCACACTTGGAAAACTTCGCATAGAATTGATGCTCTCTGAGTTTGTCGAGTACCAATCTCAAATGTTTGGCATGATCCTCCTTATTCTTGGAAAAGACCAAGATATCATCGAGATATACCAGGACTGTAACATCCCAAAATTATAAATTTTGGAATGTTATAATAATTAAAATATATGAATTTTGATTGATTGTTGAGTGATTGATTGAGTGAAATTTATTAGAATTTTAAACTTTTGAAGTTTTGTTGAGAGGGAATAAAAAAGACTTTCCAAAAAAAAGTTTCTGTTTGAAAATATTTGAATTTGGAAATATTTCAAACTTCATGCCACTCAATGATCCTCATGATTTCTTCAATGAAAGAGAGTGGGAAGTAAAGAAAAAATTTCATTTTGAAGTTGTCATTTAATTTATTTATTTTAACTCAAAGTGGCATTTGAGTTTTATTCAAAAACTTTTCTGACAAAGAACACTTGAACAAAAGTGTTGAGAGGGAGTAACATGACACCCCAAAAATGTTGGAATAAATTTTCCATAGAGTTTTGAAAGTCATTTTGATTTTTGTTTGAATTTTAAAAAATGACTTTTCAAAAAGTATTTTTATTTTCCCCTGAAAAATATCCCATTAAATTGGGCTTAATTTTCTGATCGTTTTGATATATAATACTCCTATATTTTATTTTTTAAAATGATTTTTATTCGCGGAATCTTTTTAAAAAGGAAAGGTATTTTTTGTTTTGGGCCAAATCTGGCCCGATCGCGCCAGATCATCTCCTTCCTCACGAACGGGATTTCGTTCCCGAGCACAGCCGCGTCGGCCATCGCCGCAGATCGCGGGATTCGCGAAATCCCTTGCCCCCTCCTCCAAACCGACCTCCCCCCCTATAAAAAGGCCACCTCCCGCACCCATTCCCGCCCCTAAAGCCGCCTCTCCTCGCCCCACACTACCGCGCCACCTCGCCGGAGTTCACCGGACCATCGCCACCATTGCCGCCCCGCCCCACCACCTCCGGCCATCCCCGCCACCCACGGACCCCACCAATCGCTCCGCCCCGCTCTGCCGCCCCCGACCGTCCCTTCCCCGACGTCATAGGGCCACCGGAGGACGTCGCCGGAGCTCCACCAGGACCCCATCACCGGAACTGCTACAGTAAATCCCGACCTACTGTTTTTTTTGTTCTGTTTTTAAAACAGAATAGTTTCAATCTTGTAAAATCCATAGTTAATTATCTATGAGGTATTTTTGAGTGATTCCAACTGCCATAGATCACAAATTTTATGAAGTTTCTGTTAGTTCAATTTTATTTCACATTTGAGTAGTTTAAATTCGTGTTTGTATGAATTTTCTCAAATCACTAGATTTGAGATATTTTGAGTTAGGAATATTATTTTTGACCGATTCTTTTTGCTACTGGTTACTTATTAGACTAGCTACGCAGTAGTGTTTAGTTTGCATGTTAGTGAGTTAGTTAGATTAGCTTTTTATTGTAAACAGTACTGTTTACTCTGTTTTTAATATTGTTTGTAGTTTAATTATTATTAATTAGTTTTAATTAGTTTCTTTTGCTAGTTTTCGCCAGTGTGTCATATATTCTATTGGTTAACAGTAGGTGATTTCTAGGATTTATTATACTTAGTATTCTTGAGGTTCTAGGTGTTGTTTGTTGTATGACTAGTTGCTAGCAATAGGAATAGTGTTAGAGGTTCTAGGTATTGTTAGAATTTTATTATAGGAAAAATACTTTATGTTACATAGCGAATGATTATTTTTACCTTGTGTTAAGTATTTTTTGTTTTAGGATTTTTACTTGTTGATTAGGTAGAGTTGTTGTGGTGTAGATTAGCCCTAAGTTTATTTGAGTGATTTGGAGTTTTCTTTGGTTTTTACCTTCGATCCTATTTCGATTTCGTTGTTATTTTGATTGTTATGATTGAGTGTTAGAATGATTGCTTATGTGAATACTATGCTTGCTTGTATAGATTTCATCGGAGAGTGACGACTAGTTTATCAAGTTTTTAAGAGTGATAATATCTTCACCAACTGGCCAGGCAAGTTCACTTTGACCATGTTTTTCATACCTATATTTTTATTGCATTTAGTGTCATCCTTGCAACAACTTCTCCAGTAGTGATATTGATTCTTGTAGTGAGTAGAATGCATGAGGTAGGAACCCACCTCCCTGTTACCAAGCCCGGGACATATATAGTTTTAATGCTACGCTGTAGTAGACGGGGTTTGGTATGAGTGCTCGGGAGTGGTGTGAGAATGAAGGACTTTACGTCAAAGACGACAACTTCATGATGGCATCTGCAAGGACTGCATCTTCGGGACTCCTCAAGATTTCGAGACTCGAGACAAGAATTCAATACACACTACTGGGTGAAGGACGGTTGACGGGCACCCTGGAGAAACCAGTGGTTGGTCGGGATGCATGGAGAAGCGCCATGACATCTTGCGGAAAGCTTCACCCAGACTCAAAGAGACGGAAGAATACTTCATGCCCGGAAGCTTACTTGTGCAACCACAAGTCACTATGGGCTCTGGCTTGGTTGATGACTCTGGCTGGGACGGTGCTAGCAGATGTAGAACTACGGTAGGATTGGATGAGCACCGGACAGTGGTCAGAGGAACTCTTCGGAAGACCATGTTTCGGTCATCTTGTTCTCAAACACCCTGAAGTGCGAGAATGTAAAGAGAGGGATCAAATCTTGCGGGTAAAGTGTACAAACCTCTGCAGAGGGTTAAAACCTAATTGAGTAGCCGTGTCCCTGGTTACTGACAATTTGAGCCTCTGGACTTGGATCTATCTCGGAACTCTCAACACCGGACTGATAACTTAATTGTGGGCAACTTATGATGATTTGGGCTATGAGACATCGGTTGGCGGAACCATGTCCTGACAGAAAACTCCATAGTACAGACTCCTGATATTCCTTTGTTGTAGGGAAAATAAAACCAGCTTTTACGCAAAAACATCAGACACAGAGCCACAAAGCCATATTGCATATAGAATAGTTTTATCATCTGTTTTCCTCATATCGTGATCTTGCCGGTACATTCAATGTACTGACCTACACGGCTGCAATGTCTCATGTTGCATATATGTTCCTTCTGACGAGTAAGAGTACGGTACAGGGTTACGGTCTACAGTCAACCTGCCGATGGCGTTGATGGGACTCCACACCTGATTGTTTGTTTCCGCTGAGACTTATGAGGTATATATCCGTTTTACGTTATTTATACATGTGATTGCACTTTGATATATACATTGATGTACTGTGTGTGCCAGCATACCGATCCAGGGATGGCACAGATACACAGAGGCTTGACCGTCTGAGGTCGGGTCGCTACAGATATGGTATCAGAGCACATGTTGACTGTAGGATGTGACCCTAGAAATCGGAAAGCCCCAGGACAGGAAATCTCTAAAATTTTATTTAAAAAAACATCCCTTACTTCTCATCTTTTCTGATTTTATCAAATATCCTCTCTTATGTCAAATAGTTAGAATATACCCCTTCCCTTTTGACCACACAGAGGATCAACTAAAGCCGCTCCAAGAAGGACAAGATATCGGACAACCGATGACCATTTCTGAGTAAAGAGGATTTCACCATGCATTAGAAGAGTTAAAGCTACAATAGTTGAAGACTCCGAAGACTTGAAGAATCTGAAGAATTATTTGACCTTTAGAAGACCAAACCCATGTTATATACTTACGTTAGATGCGGCGATTTGTGAGCTGTCATTTGTTTGATTTTTTCCCGCCAGCCACAAAATAAAACTCATTTCTTCAAAACTATTGTTTGTATTGTGTGTATTCCTCCCCACCTCTCTCTTATCTCACCCTAAAACCCTTGGACCCAGTAGATAATGAATGAAGTTGGACTGGTATTCTCTGGACCGAATACCCAGCTGGAGGCAGAGCTATGGATTTAGAACATGGAGAATCACTTCGGGAGCAATTTGGTTTCAAGGAAGAATGAAGTATCGTATGCTCTTCAGTACTTTGAAGGAAGTGCTGCAACATGGTGGCATATGCATCAAGCTATAGAGGGATGGAATGGAGCAAGGACTTGGGAAGAATTCAAGAAGACTCTGACAAGATCTCGTCTTATCCGGAAGCACCATGATACCCCAAGAAATAAACCTTGTGCCTGCAAGATTTGCGGAGAAATAGGACACACCCAGGAGGAACACAAGGATGGATGCCCTCATTGTGAGGAGAAACACCCAGCTGAGGAATGCCCAACTAGTCAGGTGACTTGTTTCTTGTGTGAAGGAACCACCCACTACCCAGTTCAGTGTCACACTTACACCACGGTGCAACAAATTATTCAGAAGCAGGAAGAAGGAATGACAGAAGCCCTCCGAGAAGTTATGAAAGAACATGTGATTAAGGAAAGTGTTGAAGACCCTGATGGAGAAAGCCTCAACAGATTTTACTCCAATGCATGTTATTCATGTGGAGAAGAAGGACATTTTTCACAGTATTGCACCAAGGAAAGAAAAGAGTATCTGGGATACTTCCCGACAGAAGCAGTGGAGTTTGATCCACGGGGAATAGAACGTTTGATCAAAACGAAGAAAACCAGGAAGAGAAAACAAAGACACCCTCAGAACAACCCAATTTCTGCAAAGAGGGACAAGAGTCATATTACCTATTTTGAATGTAAGGACGTCGGGCATTATGCCAATGATTGTCTCGAAAGGAAGCAAGGAACTCAATGAGCAGGCACCATCACCAAGAAGCCTCGATACATGCCGGAAGTTATTTGTTTTCGTTGCAAGGAAGGAGGACATTTTGCTAGGGATTGTTCAAATCATGAGAAAAGCTGGAGCTGAGTAGTAGAGATGTTGATATCAGTAATAAGGGTAGTAAGGAAAACACTTTTTCATGAGAATGCGGGGTTGAGTTATGTAATAGATTACTCAGAGATTGTAATAATTCATGACTCAATAAAGTTGATATGTCATATGCTGAAAGGTTTTAAGGAGTTGTTATGTTTTATCTTGGAAATTAATATTCCGGGTGAACATAGAAGAAAATGAGTTGTGATGCATAAACTGGATGTTGAAAATTGAGTTTGAAGTTTTGTTTGGATGATATGAATGTGTACCCAAGGAGATATGTACTTTATTCTGAGTACCATTTTTGTTTTACAACCGCAGATGACGACCCTTTATGAGTCTTTCCTTAAAGGTCCGAAAACGATCATGACCCTGACAAGTGATCATGATTACCCGAAGATCCTGAAGGACATGATGAAGCATATTCACCTTGAAGGAGATGTAGTCTACAAAGGCTACCCCTTCATGCAAAAGGGAGGGGAACTTTGGTATGTGGAGGTACACCTCCACCGTATGAAAGGAGTTTGCCCAAAGACGATGGGGCAGTACTTTTTCATCTCACATGTACCACAAACAACTTTCTTCGATGCTGTTCATGAAGCAGCCATGGAAGCCATACGCCAGATCGGAGAAATACTTGAAGCAAGACTCCATTATACTCAGGAATACCTAAGAGAAGTGCATGCAGAGATGATGGAAATGAAGCTCAAGGCCACCACGATGAAACAGAAGATTGAAGATTTCAAGGCGCATGTCACACAATTCCAATGGGACTGAAGAATCCTCAAGGAGGAAAAATGAATAAAGTAGGAAGTAATGCCTGACCATACCAAACCATGTGGGTGGCAGCATTTGTAACAAAGTACTTTTTGGAATTTGGATTTACAAAAAATGGTTAAGGATGTAATAAAAGATTTGATATGAAAATAATATGATTTATGGATGAACTAGTGCATTTCATTTAAGTGTGGTATTACTTCGTAAAGCCACAGAATCAATGAAAAAAAGGGCGTTGTTCATGACGGTCCATAGAAAGGAGCCGGACGAAATACGTTGGAGTTTGATTATGATAGTTACCCCAAGAATATGGCAAACTGAAGTACTATTGGATTTAAAGGAGGTTTAATGTTGGAATATGGAACAAATGTGACTCCATGGATGAGTTAACACTATGCAAGCGCTGAAGTGGACCCATAACCCATAGGCCCAGGATTTGACAAAGGCACAAGCACAATCTTGTTGAAGGAAGAATTCTGGAAGAAGCTGTAAATTGATCAGCAGACGTTACATAGGATGTTACGTAAACCTCGAGATTGTGAAGAACGATAGATGTTTTGTTCAGCTTGCAGAATCAATGGATTTACCCGAACCCAGTTCGAGGACAAGAGAAATTTCTGCAAAGCTTGTGAGGATGCCCGACTGTTAGAAATACGAGATTCACTAAACCTTATACAGGGTAATGATCTGGGTGCGGAATGAATTGATCACCATACCGACTTACTCTCATCATTCACTCTTGATATTTGGAATGGTAAATCTGAGAGACTTACCCATAGTAAAGTGACGACGCTCGTTGAAGCCTTTCTTAAGCCTTAGAATGGTATGATGATAAACCCATGTACATGGCAGCTGTTGCCAATCGTAGATTATATGGTGAGAATGAAGCCAATGCCCTTTTTCTGCAGAAACCATAATGGTAGGCCACCATGAGTATTTCGATAGTTGTCTAGAATGGACGCAGACCTATCAGCTAAGATCCAGTCTCGGACGAACTTCATCTTTGACGAAGCGACCAAAGATTTTGAGGAAAACGCTATGCTTCTGACAGAAGAGCATTAATGAAGGAGCTATTGTAAGATATGTGAAGAGATAGATATTGTCGGCACACCGGAGGAAGTATCTGAGTTTATTGGAACTGTAACCTTGCTTTTAAGTGTGGTAGCACCCCTGACCCTTCCGGCCAAAATATTTGCTAGAAGACCCCCAACCCCAAACCTTTTCTTACTAGCCTCTTCGAATCTCGAGGACGAGATTCATTTTAAGTGTGGTAGTTTGTAACATCCCAAAATTATAAATTTTGGAATGTTATAATAATTAAAATATATGATTGTTGATTGATTGTTGAGTGATTGATTGAGTGAAATTTATTAGAATTTTAAACTTTTGAAGTTTTGTTGAGAGGGAATAAAAAGGACTTTCCAAAAAAAAGTTTCTGTTTGAAAATATTTGAATTTGGAAATATTTCAAACTTCATGCCACTCAATGATCCTCATGATTTCTTCAATGAAAGAGAGTGGGAAGTAAAGAAAAAATTTCATTTTGAAGTTGTCATTTAATTTATTTATTTTAACTCAAAGTGGCATTTGAGTTTTATTAAAAAAAAATTCTGACAAAGAACACTTGAACAAAAGTGTTGAGAGGGAGTAACATGACACCCCAAAAATGTTGGAATAAATTTTCCATAGAGTTTTGAAAGTCATTTTGATTTGTGTTTGAATTTAAAAAAATGACTTTTAAAAAAGTATTTTATTTTCCCCTGAAAAATATCCCATTAAATTGGGCTTAATTTTCTGATCGTTTTGATATATAATACTCCTATATTTTATTTTTTTAAATGATTTTTATTCACGGAATCTTTTTAAAAAGGAAAGGTATTTTTTGTTTTGGGCCAAATCCGGCCCGATCGCTCCAGATCATCTCCTTCCTCACGAACGGGATTTCGTTCCCGAGCACAGCCGCATCGGCCATCGCCGGAGATCGCGGGATTCGCGAAATCCCTTGCCCCCTCCTCCAAACCGACCTCCCCTCCTATAAAAAGGCCACCTCCCGCACCCATTCCCGCCCCTAGAGCCGCCTCTCCTCGCCCCACACTACCGCGCCACCTCGCCGGAGTTCACCGGACCACCGCCACCATTGCCGCCCCGCCCCACCACCTCCGGCCATCCCCGCCACCCACGGACCCCACCAATCGCTCCGCCCCGCTCTGCCGCCCCCGACCGTCCCTTCCCGGATGTCATAGGGCCACCGGAGGACGTCGCCGGAGCTCCACCAGGACCCCATCACCGGAACTGCTACAGTAAATCCCGACCTACTGTTTTTTTTCGTTCTATTTTTAAAACAGAATAGTTTCAATCTTGTAAAATCCATAGTTAATTATCTACGAGCTATTTTTGAGTGATTCCAACTGCCTTGGATCACAAATTTTATGAAGTTTCTGTTCGTTCAATTTTATTTCACATTTGAGTAGTTTAAATTCGTGTTTGTATGAATTTTCTCAAATCACTAGATTTGAGATATTTTGAGTTAGGAATATTATTTTTGACCGATTCTTTTTGCTATTGGTTACTTATTAGACTAGCTACACAGTAGAGTTTAGTTTGCATGTTAGTGAGTTAGTTAGATTAGCTTTTTATTGTAAACAGTACTGTTTACTCTGTTTTTAGTACTGTTTGTTGTTTAATTATTATTAATTAGTTTTTATTAGTGTCTTTTGCTAGTTTTCGCCAGTGTGTCATATATTCTATTGGTTAACAGTAGGTGATTTCTAGGATTTATTAGACTTAGTATTCTTGAGGTTCTAGGTGTTGTTTGTTGTATGACTAGTTGCTAGCAATAGGAATAGTGTTAGAGGTTCTAGGTATTGTTAGAATTTTATTATAGGAAAAATACTTTATGTTACATAGCGAATAATTATTTTTACCTTGTGTTAAGTACTTTTTGTTTTAGGATTTTTACTTGTTGATTAGGTAGAGTTGTTGTGCTGTAGATTAGCCCTAAGTTCATTTGAGTGATTTGGAGTTTTCTTTGGTTTTTACCTTCAATCCTATTTCGATTTCGTTGTTATTTTGATTGTTATAATTGAGTGCTAGAATGATTACTTATGTGAATACTATGCTTGCTTGTATAGATTTCATCGGAGAGTGGCGACTAGTTTATCAAATTTTTAAGAGCGATAATATCTTCACCAACTGGCCAGGCAAGTTCACTTTGACCATGTTTTTCATACCTATATTTTTATTGCATTTAGTGTCATCCTTGCAACAACTTCTCCAATAGTGATATTGATTCTTGTAGTTGAGTAGAATGCATGAGGTAGGAACCCACCTCCCTGTTACCAAGCCCAGGACGTATATAGTTTTAATGCTGCTGTAGTAGACGGGGTTTGGTATGAGTGCTCGGGAGTGGTGTTAGAATGAAGGACTTTACGTCAAAGACGACAACTTCATGATGGCATCTGCAAGGACTGCATCTTCAGGACTCCTCAAGATTTCGAGACTCGAGACAAGAATTCAATACACACTACTGGGTGAAGGACGATTGACGGGCACCCTGGAGAAACCAGTGGTTGGCCGGGATGCATGGAGAAGCGCCATGACATCTTGCGGAAAGATTCATCCAGACTCAAAGAGACGGAAGAATACTTCATGCCCGGAAGCTTACCTGTGCAACCGCAAGTCACTATGGGCTCTAGCTTGGTTGACCTTAGTTGTGACTCTGGCTGGGACGGTGCTAGTAGATGTAGAACTACGGTAGGATTGGATGAGCACCGGATAGTGGTCAGAGGAACTCTTCGGAAGACCATGTTTCGGTCATCTTGTTCTCAAACACCCTGAAGTGCGAGAATGTAAAGAGAGGGATCAAATCTTGTGGGTAAAGTGTACAAACCTCTGCAGAGGGTTAAAACCTAATTGAGTAGCCGTGTCCCTGGTTACTGACAATTTGAGCCTCTGGACTTGGATCTATCTCGGAACTCTCAACACCGGAATGATAACTTAATTGTGGGCAACTTATGATGATTTGGGCTATGAGACATCGGTTGGCGGAACCATGTCCTGACAGAAAACTCCATAGTACAGACTCCTGATATTCCTTTGTTGTAGGGAAAATAAAACCAGCTTTTACGCAAAAACATCAGACACAGAGCCACAAAGCCAAATTGCACATAGAATAGTTTTATCATCTGTTTTCCTCATATCGTGATCTTGCCGGTACATTCAATGTACTGACCTACACGGCTGCAACGTCTCATGTTGCAGATATGTTCCTTCCGACGAGTAAGAGTACGGTACAGGGTTACGGTCTACACTCAACCTGCCGATGGCGTTGATGGGACTCCACACCTGATTGTTTGTTTCTGCTGAGACTTATGAGGTATATATCCGTTTTACGTTATTTATACATGTGATTGCACTTTGATATATACATTGATGTACTGTGTGTGCCAGCATACCGATCCAGGGATGGCACAGATACACAGAGGCTTGACCGTCTGAGGTCGGGTCGCTACAAGGATGAAATCATTTGTGTAAGGGTTGAAGATGAAGTTCATCATGCGAGAGAACGTTGGAGGAGCATTGACAAGGCCGAAAGACATGACAGTATATTCATAAGAACCATAGCTTGTTCTGAATGCTGTCTTGGGGATATCTTGTTCACGAATGCGAATCTGATGATAACCCATGCGGAGGTCAAGCTTGGAGAATACTTGGGCACCTTTAAGTTGCTCAAAAAGCTCATTGATGTTGGGAAGTGGGTACTTGTTCTTTATTGTTTTCTTGTTCAATGGACGGTAGTCGACGCAGAGTCGTTCCGTTCCATCCTTCTTCTTAACAAAAAGAACACCACAACCCCATGGAGAAGAACTCGGTCTGATCAGGTCCATATGCTCTTGTTCATCGAGTTGTTTCTTCAACTCCTTCAACTCCTCTGGTCTAAGCTTATAAGGACGCTTGCAAACAGGTTCCGTACCAGGCTCAAGATCGATAACGAATTCAACTGGCTGGTGAGGAGGCATTCCCGGAAGCTCTTCTGGAAAGGCGTCTTGATATTCACAAACGACTAGAATTCTAGAGATGGCATTCAACTCGCCCTTCTCATTGAGAGAAAACAGCCGAATGGTTTCGTCACGAGCGACATAGATGATCACTTCCTCAGAAGAGTGTGTCAATTGAATCTGCCTGGTAGCGCAATCAAGCTGAGCCTTGTGCTTAGAAAGCCAGTCCATCCCGAGAATTAGATCAATATCAGAGTCACCAAGAAAAATTGGAGAAGACATAAATTTATAGTCTCCAAACTGGACAGAGACATCGGGAGCAACCAAACTAGAAGTCATAAGCTTTCCCGGAGAAACAACTTGCATGACTTTGGACAAAACCTCTGTGTCAAGATTGTGCTCCAATGCAAATGGGAATGACATGAAAGAATGCGATGCACCAGTATGAAAAAGAACTTTTGCAGGAATAGAGTTAACTGGAAGGTTACCCATGATCACTTCTGAAGAATCCTCTGCCTGAGCTGCGTTCATCATGTTGACCTTAGCATGCTTGGGATTATGCTTGACCACTGCATTGCTGGCAGATCTCACAGGAGGAGGAGGTGGAAGGCGCCTTTGGTTGAAGCACTTGTTTACATAGTTCCCTTTCTGCTGATACTTGTTGCAAGTAACCTCTGAGAGCGGACGGTGATAAGGAGCACTTGACCTTGGAGTATGAGACTGAGCTTTGTTCTGATAGCCTGGTTTGGGTGGGTGGGAAGATCCATTGCCATCTTTACTCTTCTGCTGATAGGGCTGATGGAACGGAGGAGGAGGAGGCAACCAGAACTTCTGTTGCTTAGCTTCCACTTGAGATGAAGAAGAAGAAGATTGAACTGCATCCCTGACTCTCTTCTTAGATGCCTCACACTTGAGCTGAGCAGCTTCTTACTTTAGTGCCATGTTGTAGAATTCATCATACTTAGTCGGCTCAAGAAGCACGAGAGCTAATTGTAGATCTTCTCTGAGGCCACCTCTGAATTGATAAATCATGCTCTTTTCATCAGGACCGTCTTGTTTAGAGAACCGAGCGAGTTTCTGAAACTGGATATTGTATTGACACACAAACATGTTGCCTTGCTTGAGATTGCGGAACTCCTCACGCTTGCTCTCAGCAACACTTTGTGGGATGTGATGAGCTTTGAAGTCTCAGTGGAAATCATCCCAAGTAATCACACGACCTCCTCTGGAATCTTTGTATTGTTGATACCACTCAGCAGCTTGATCCTTGAGTTGAAGCAAAGCAAACTTGACAAAGTCCTCAGGCCTGACATTGCTACACTCAAAATGTTTGTAGATATCCACGAGCCAGTCGTCGGCGTCTGTGGCCTCGACACAGTTGCTGAAGGACTTCGGATGGTTTGCGAGGAACTGATTGAGGGTAGCAAACTGAGGCTGATTGTTGCCTTGGCCTTGATTTCCTTGGTTGCCTTGCCCTTGGTTGCGCTCTTGCAAGAGTTGCAAAAGCATCTGAGTGTTGGCGTTGGTGGCTGCCATGATAGCTTGCCATGCCCCCGGAGGTGGAGGTGGTGGCGGAGGGTTCGACTGATCCCCATCATTGCGGTCCGGATTCTGACGCGTTGGAGGAGCCATCCTGAAGAGGTTGACATCCATTAGCATATTGAAAGACATATATTCAAGCTGAATCAATGGATCAAAATTGCAACATAAAGTCTTAACATTCGAACAAGGATGAACGGAAGAATTCCAAAGTAAATCATCACACTTCCATTAAGGTTGAGAAGCCACTTAGATAAAGGTAGATGAATAAAGCAACAAGGTACGAATATGAACAAATAAGTGGTAAGGATTACCCAATCACAAACCAAATATCTACGGGAAGAAATACTAGAGCTACTTGAATTCCCACTTATAAAACTCCCGAAACTTTTTGGTTATGCAATCAGGTGTTGGGGATACAGGGGAAGCATAATATCTCACCCAAAACTAGCAAATACTACATCCAGTTGTATCCATTCTTCAATACATAACCAAGAAACCTTTGAAAATCATTTACCTCAACCTTCGAAAAGCATCCGTTATACGAGTTATGGCAATACTCCCGAACTCCCGCCCCAGTACTTGGTGGCGTCGAGGTTATCTCACCAACAACTGCATAAAAGAGATTTTCGATGTCAGCGAACTCAGGTATTCCAGAACTATAACGATAAAATTGTGACGACAACACCTCGGAGCTCAACTCCCCGGGACACTGCCACAACCCCTAAATGTTAGGAGGCACCAAGAACAATGTTCTCGTCACAAAACCATCGAAACGATTCCAAGATACCCGCGTGATCCTAATTTTTTTAGTGAAATTTGAGGAGAGAAGAGTCAAAACTCTACGTCAGGAGGCCTCACCAGAGTGACGAAGGGACTGAGGAGTAAAAAGAATCCTACTCTCCGATATATATAATCCTAAGACTCAAAACATTTTGTTCTCGACTCAACAACGTCAGCGATTCGATCAAGCAGGGGGCTCATAAGTCGGGGAAGGCTTTGATTACCAACTTGTAACACCCACAATGGGGCTATATCTCGCACGTGTCGGGGCATGACTTAGAGGCATAGCCGCATGGTAGGCATGTCGCAAGAGGGGTAATCTTTACAGATCCCATGTACTGAATAAGAAAGGGATAAAGAGTCGGCTTACAATCGCGACTTCACACAATACATAAATAATCCATACATCATCCAGAATACAATCAAGGTCCGATTATGGAACCAAAATAAAGACAAACCCCAATGCTAGATCCCCGATCGTCCCAACTGGGCTCCTCTACTGATCATCCGAAAAAGAAACATAGTAACGGCCCGAATCCTCGTCGAACTCCCACTTGAGTTCAGTAGCGTCCCCTGCACTGGCATCATCGGCACCTGCATCTGTTTGGAAGTATCTGCGAGTCACGGGGACTCAGCAATCTCACACCCACGAGATCAAGACTATTTAAGCTTAAGGGTAGGAAATGGTAGTGAGGTGGAGCTGCAACAAAGCACTAAGCATATATGGTGGCTAACTTACGCAAAAGAGTGCGAGAAGAGAAGCAATGCACGGTCGAGAAGCTAAAAATGATCAAGAAGTGATCCTGAAGCTACTTACGCTCAAGCATAAGACGAGACCATTTTCTCTTCCCGGACTCCGCCGAAAAAAGACCATCACGGCTACACACGCGGTTGATTTATTTTAATTAAATTAAGTGTCAAGTTTTCTACAACCGGATATTAACAAATTCCCATCTGCCCATAACCGCAGGCATGGCTTTCGAAAGTTCAAAACCCTGTAGGGGTGTTCTAACTTAGCCCATCACAAGCTCTCACGGTCAACGAAGGATATTCCTTCTCCAGGAAGACCCGATCAGTCTTGGAATCCCGGTTACAAGACATCTCGACAATGGTAAAACAAGACCAGCAAAGCCGCCCGATGTGCCAACAAATCCCGATAGGAGTCGCACATATCTCGTTCTTAAGGCACACCGGATGAGAGATCCTACGAGTAAAACCAACCCTCAAGTTGCCCCGAGGTGGCCCCGCAGTCTACTCGGTTCGGACCAACACTCAGAGGAGCACTGGCCCAGGGGGGGTTAAAATAAAGATGACCCTTGAGTCTGCAGAACCCAAGGGAAAGTATATGGTGGTAGGTAGGCAAATGGTAAAACCAAGGTTGGGCCTTGCTGGAGGAGTTTTATTCAAAGCGAACTATCAAGGGGTTCCCATAACACCCAACCGCGTAAGGAACGCAAAATCAAGGAACATAACACCGGTATGACGGAAACTAGGGCGGCAAGAGTGGAACAAAACACTAGGCATAAGGCCGAGCCTTCCACCGTTTACCAAGTATATAGACGCATTAAAGTAAATAAGAGATAATAATGATATCCCAACAATACCCATGTTCTAACATGGAACAGACTTCATCTTCACCTGCAACTAGCAATACTATAAGAGGGGCTGAGCAAAGTGGTAACATAGCCAAACAACGGTTTGCTAGAAAAGGTGGGTCAGAGGCTTGACATGGCAATATGGGAGGCATGATATAGCAAGTGGTAGGTAACGCGGCATAGCAATAGAACGAACAACTAGCAAGCAAAGATAGAAGTGATTTTGAGGGTATGGTCATCTTGCAAAAGTGAAGGAAAAGAGAAAGGAGAGGTGGTGATGAGGGGGGGGGGGAGATGAAACTTGGGTTCCAAGGATCATGCCACAAAGCAACATGCTAAGATGAAGATGCACATGATTGATGCCATGATGCAACAGCATGAACATGATATGAACTGCATGACATGAATAAAATGCAAAACGAAGACAAAACCCAACTACGAAAGGAATCTCATAACTTAAACCAAAAATGGCAGAGTTGGAGTTACAATTATGGCAAGTTACATCCGGGGTGTTACAAGGTTCGTGTATGTCGTCGTAGCTGGTTCCCTCTCTCTTCCCCTTAATCTTTATAATTGTCAGGTATCGACTCTATGACATGCTCCCCTCCTTGAGAAATGTCTTGATCGCAAGTCATTGAAGGGAAATGTTGTTGCATGTCTTCAATATCTTCCTAGGTCACCCATTTGGCTGGAAGGCCCTCCCAATGCATGAGCACTTGTGTAGACATACCACTATCTTGATGAACAACGCGCCAAGCGAGAATGGTTGCCGGCTGAGCCATGTGGTCAGTGTCAATACATATGGTAGGGAGATCCGACCATGCCTCGGAAACAAATGGTTTATACGTCGCCAACGTATCTATAATTTATGAAGTATCCATGTCATGTTTACAACAATTTTATATGGTTTTGGTATGATTTGATTAGAACTAACCCGGACTGACGCTATTTTCAGCAAAACTACCGTCGTGTCATTTTTTGTGTAGAAATAAAAGTTTTCGGAATGGGCTGAAAATTTGCGGTGATTTTTTATGGGAATCGATAACTCCCGGACGACCGGTATTTTCACCGGTGTTCTTCGGATCCGCGCCGCCCGGCTCGAGCTGCCGTCGTGGGCGGCGGCCGCGGGCCGCGGCGGCCGCTGAGCAGCCTTCATCTTCCCCTCCCGTCGTTGCCGAGCTGGCCGACCTCGACGCCATCGGAATCCGCCGTCGGCGAGCTGACCGTCCCCGCCGCCATTAGAGGCCTCCGCCTCGGGCTGCTCCACCCTCTCGATGCGGCTGCCATTGCGAGAAGAGCCCCTTTCCGCTCTGGCGGTGATCCCCTTTGCCGCTGTGGGAGAGGAGTCTCCTCGGCTCCGGCGTCGATCCAACAAGCGGCAACCATGGCGTGGTTGCAGCTGCGCGCGGCGCTGCTCGTGACGGCCGGTGACATCACGGCTTCCGTCCTAGAGCTCCGTCTCCGCCGTTTCGCCTTACACAAGCGCGACGCGGAGGTTCTGGCATGGCTTCCTGCATCAACAGCTGATGGCCATCCATGGCCCAGTGCCCTTCGTCGGGGGAGCTGTTGGTGCTCGCGTAGGCGGTGTGCTAGAGGATGAGTTGCGGCTCGAACAAGATCTGGGGAGGTCGGCGGCTTAGTCTTCCATTTCCCCCCACGATCGAGCCAGCAGGAACTGCTACTGTTGCTCATGTGGTATGCTGCTATCCCCTTTTTTGTGATTGCTTCTGTTTTTCCTTTAGATCATATGCAGTGTTTTTGCTATGGTGACTAGATTAAGTTGCCACGAGTACCGAGTTCACACATCGTCTTGGCATGTTTTTAGAAATCTTTGTAATAGTTCACACATCATCACGGCAGTTTTTAGAAATCTTTGTAATAGTGACACGGCAAATTTTAGTTTAAGTTGCCATGGCAATTTTCAGTTCAAGTCGCCATGGCAAATTTATTGGAAAGAGCATGGCAAATTTTTTGTTTAAACATGATGGCAAATCTACATTTCCAGAACATGGCAAATTTAACTATGTAGCACGGTAAATATACTTTTATAGCCATGGCATTTTTTAATATATTTCCATGGCAAAAGTATTCCATTTTTGCCATGGCAAATTTAACTCCTCTTTTTGCCATGACAAAAATAAGTTTATTTTCACATGGCAAATTTTAGGTTATGTTGCCATGGCAATTTTTAGTTTAACTCGCCATGGCAAATTTATTATAAAGAGCATGACAATTTTAATTCAAATATTATGGAAAATTTAAATTTATAGAACACGACACATTTTACTATATAGCATGTTAAATATACTTGTGTAACCATGGCATTTTAAAATTTATTTCCATGGCAAAAGTACTACTTTTTTGCCATGGCAAAAATTAAACCATTTTTCCATGGCAAATTTTACTCCATTTTATGCCATGGCAAACTTCTTTAATTAACATATTTGGAAACATGTAAAGTTGCCATGGCAAAGTTATAATTGTTGAAAAACATGGCAAACTTTGCCATGGCAACTTATGATGTTCAAAAACATGGAACATTTTGCAGATGTTCAAAAAATATGACAAATTCGCCATGGCATTTTAAAATGTTCAAAAACATGGCAAACTTTTAATATGTGCAAAAACATGGTAACTTCTTTTAATTAAGTTTGTTCAAAAACATGAAAAATTATTTTAATTAACATGTTCACAAATATGCAAACTTGCCATGGAAACTAAAGATGTTCAACATAACGTGGCAATGTTTGTAGATGTTTAAAAACATGGCAAATTTGGCATGGCAACTAAAATATGTATTGTTTATAGATATGTCTTTTTCCATGGCAACTAAATGCACTTTTTGCTATGGTTCGTGTCTTTTTGCCATGTCCATCCGGAGAATATTTGTCATGGACATTACAAATTAGTTTGAGAACACGCCAAGTTTGTTCTTTCAAATTTGTTTTTGCCATGGGGATTACATGCAGAATATCATTACAACTTACGATGTTTTCTCCATTGTTTTCCGAAAATTTTCTATGTGTCTAGAGAGAACTTTTTTCACCATATCACTTCACGGCAACTTTTGCGTTTTTCTGTAAACTTCATAGTGATCACAACTTTTCGTATTGTACAGATGCAAATTGCCATGATTTTTCCTATTTTTCGCCATTTTTTAAAAAACATAAACTTGAACGTGGCATTTTTTTTCGTAGAATGGCAAAAGTCCATGGCAATTGTAACGTGTAAAAGAACATTGTTTTTTAATCACAGAAAAACTAGGTTTTTTTACTAATCGCAACTTAATATGGGCCTTATTTTTCGTTTTCCTTTCACAGGAAAAAGGCCGGACCTGGTTGGTGGGGGTGTTCTCCTCCCGAACGAGTCGTACTCGTTTGATCGATCACCCTCCCGTCCCAAATGTGACGTTCGGTCTCCGGTCCACCCAGACCGAACGGCGCGCGTTATCGGGGTCCTTTTTTATGGACCAAAAGAGACCCCGAAGCACTAGAGCTGGGCCAGGAAGTGGACGAGGAGGCCAAAAGCCCCCTAGCTGCGCCCTACCCCCCGAGGCGCTAGCTCGGGGCTTGTGGGCCCCTTGGCATCTCCTTGACATGAGACCGATGCCAAAAATTCTTATAAATACATAAACCTCCGAAAAGAACCCTAGATCGGAAGTTCCGCCACCGCAAGCCTCTATATCCATGAAAAACCAATCGGGGCCTATTCCGACACCCTATCGGAGGGGGAAATCATCATCGGAGTCCATCTTCATCATCCCGATGGTCTCCATGACGAGGCGGGAGTAGGTTACCCTCGGGGCTGAGGGTATGTACAGTAGCTATGTGTTTGATCTCTCTCCCTTGTGTTCTTGATTTGGCATGATCTTGATGTACCACGAGCTTTGTTACTATAGTTGGATCATATGGTGTTTCTCCATCTCTATCTTCTTGCTATGAATTGAGTTTTACCTCTGAGGTTTCACTTTTATCGGATTGAATAATGTTATGGACTTGAGAACACTTGATGTATGTCTTGCATGGGATACCCATGGTGATAATGGGGTGTTCTATTGATTCACTTGATGTATGTTTTGGCACTCTATTCACGGATTCCCGAGGTGACATTGGGGTTATCTATGCATAGGGGTTGACGCGCGTTTTCGTCCTTGTTTCTCCGGTTGAAATCTTGAGGCATTCTTTGACGTTCTTTGTGTTGGATTGAATATTACGAATCTAAAGTTGTTTGATGCATATCGTATAATTGACCCACGGATAATTGTGGTGACATTGGAGTATATAGGTGACATTAGGGTTGATTGATGTGTATCATATGGTGTTATTTTACTACGAACTCTAGGGATGTCTGTGACACTTATAGGAATAGCTCAATGGATTGATCGAAAAGATTAACTTTGAGGTGGTTTCGTACCCTACGAGCAATTTCGTATTATGTTCTCCGCGATAGGAACTTTGGAGTGACTCTTTGTTGCACATTGAGGGATTGTCATGTGATTCAAATATGTTATCGTTGTTGAGAGATTTTGCACTAGTGAAAGTATGAACCTTAGGCCTTGTTTTCAATCATTGCCATACCGTTTTTGCTCACTTTTGTTACAAGTTACCTTTCTATTTTTATTTATTCAGATTATAAAAATATATTTCTACCATCAATATTACACTTGTATCACCATCTCTTCACCAAACTAGTGCACCTATACAATTTGCCATTGTATTGGGTGTGTTGGGGACACAAGAGACTCTTTGTTATTCAGTTGCAGGGTTGTTTAAGAGTGATCATCTTCATCCTACGCCTCCCACAGATTGATAAACCTTAGGTCATCCACTTGAGGGAAATTTGCTATTGTCCTACAAAACTCTGTGCTTGGAGGCCCAACACGAGTCTACAAGAAGAAGGTTGCGTAGTAGACATCGGTGGTACAATTTTTTTTCAAACCGAGACATGTAGAACGGGATGAATTTACTGCTTTCTAGCATTTGTAGTTTAAAGGCAACCTACCCCACTCTTTGGAGTATGAGAAAGCGGCCAAAAGTATTTGAAGGCCAATTTCTGATTACTCTAGTGAGCAATTGTCATTTGTACATAAGGTTGTGGATCTTCAAGTATACCATGTCATCCACATTAAAGTGTCGCTCAGACCTCCCCTTATCATCTTGCACTTTCATTCGATCTAAGCAGTTGGTTTTGAATGATAATGTTCATATCAACATGTTGTTGTAGCCACTCATCAAGTTCTAGAATAGGTGTAGGAAGAATAGCCTCAACATCCAACTACTTTGGATCCATGCCATATAAACTCTGAAGGGTGTAGTATTTAGAGCTAAGTGGTAAGCGGAGTTATACAGAAATTTCAATGAGGGCAACCAATGATGCCACTTGTGGGGGAAAAGCATGCACAAAACATCTTAAGTAATTTTTCCAAACATTGATTTGATCTTAGTGTGTGACCATCTGTCTCTGGATGTCACTACTCATGTTTAGCCGAGTATCAGTTACTTTGAACCGCTTTTGCCAAAAGTGGCTGGTGAAAGCCTTATCTCTTTGGGACACAATAACATTGGGTGGCCCATGCAGCTTGTATATATTCTCGAGACAGGCCTCAACAATCCACATAGCTATATTAGTGTTTGAAAGGTATAAAATGTTCGTACTTACATGAACCTGTCAATAACTGATACGTCACCGTCGTATCTACTTTTCCAAACACTTTTGCCCTTGTTTTGGACTCTAACTTGCATGATTTGAATAGAACTAACCTGGACTGACGCTGTTTTCAACAGAATTGCCATGGTGTTATTTTTGTGCCGAAATAAAAGTTCTTGGAATGACCTAAAAATCAACAGAGATTATTTTTGGAATATATCAAAAAATACTGGCGAAAGAATCCACGTCAGGGGGCCCACACCCTATCCACGAGGGTGGGGGCGCTCGCTGCCTCGTGGGCCCCCTGACGCTCCACCGACCTCAACCCAACTCCATATATTCACTTTCGGGGAGAAAAAAAATCAGAGAGAAGGATTCATCGTGTTTTACAATATGGAGCCGCCGCCAAGCCCTAAACTCTCCCGGGAGGGCTGATCTGGAGTCCGTTCGGGGCTCCGGAGAAGGGAATCCGTCGCCATCGTCATCATCAACCTTCCTCCATCACCAATTTCATGATGCGCACCGCCGTGCGTGAGTAATTCCATCATAGGCTTGCTGGACGGTGATGGGTTGGATGAGATTTATCATGTAATCGAGTTAGTTTTGTTAGGGTTTGATCCCTAGTATCCACTATGTTTTGAGATTGATGTTGCTATGACTTTGCTATGCTTAATGCTTGTCACTAGGGACCAAGTGCCATGATTTCAAATCTGAACCTATTATGTCTTCATGAATATATGTGAGTTCTTGATCCTATCTTGCAAGTCTATACTCACCTATTATGTGTTATGATCCGTTAACCCCGAAGTGACAATAATCTGGATACTTACCGGTGATGACCGTAGTTTGAGGAGTTCATGTATTCACTATGTGTTAATGCTTTGGTCCGGTACTCTATTAAAAGGAGGCCTTAATATCCCTTAGTTTCCAATAGGAGCCCGCTGCCACGGGAGGGTAGGACAAAAGATGTCATGCAAGTTCTTTTCCATAAGAACGTATGACTATATTCGGAATACATGCCTACATTACATTGATGAACTGGAGCTAGTCCTGTGTCACCCTATGTTGTAATCGTTGCATGATTGGTCGCATCCGACATAATTATCCATCACTGATCCATTGCCTACGAGCTTTTCATATATTGTTCTTCGCTTATTTACTTTTCCGTTGCTACTGTTACAATCACTATAAAACCAAAAATATTACTTTTGCTACCGTTTTTTTGACTATGTACTGCAAGGCAACAACCTCACAGTCTTTTATTAAACCACAGAGCCAAAGTGTACAAAGTTACAAAGTTAAGAGAGAGGAGGAGAGAGTAATACTTACAAAAGAAATGATTAGGGTAAGGAAGCTATCCAAGAGATTAGACTATTCCTATATTTACATTTGATTCTATGTGCTAAAATAGAAATGTCATGCAAAAATTTCCTCCTCCATGCCCTGAAAGAAGGTGATTCATTCCTGAAGATCTTCCCATTTCTTTGTGTCCAAATATTCCACGTGGCAGTGAATACTATCTCAGAGAAAAAAGGATGTCCAAAATCCCTCCTAGCATCAGAAGCCATGTCATAAGTGGTCTGGTTTGGTTGAGGACTCCATGAAATACCCAGGTAGTTCCAGATATGCTGGCTAAAATTGCAAGCGAAGAAGAGATGTGTTCTGTCCTCATGTGATGCCAAGTGACATAGAACACAAGTGTCATCCTGGATAATCCAATGCCGCCGCTGCATCATGTCTCTAGTGTTTAGGCGATCCATCAAAAGGAGCCACCCAAAAACCTTAAACTTCAGAGTACAAGAACATTTCCAAATCCACCTGAATATGGGATCAACCACTGTGTCTGAAAAGCATGACAAGTAATAAATCCTGGACTGGTAGTCCCCAGAGTTGGAAGGCCATTTCCAGACATCATTTTCCCCATCTTGAAGATTAACCATAGTAAGCAACACCTGAAGTTGATTAAACTCCTCAAAGGCCTCAGCAGACAGTGGCAGATGGAGATTGTCAGTTGGGTCTGGTAGCTCCAGAATATCCTTGACTGTTAGAGTGTCATCAATCACAAAGGAGTGGAGCCTCAAAAACTGATGTTGCATGCTAACCGTATTGTTGCCAAGTTGCCAATGGTCAAGCCAGAAGATCACCGTATCCCCCGATCGAACCAGTGGAACTGCCAACTTGCAAAACTTATCATACAGCATGAAAACATCTCTCCACCAGAAAGAACCGCAGCTTTGCGTGACTTGGGGGTGCAGAGGCGTAATAAGTGTCCCAAATAAGAGATACCCATGGTACGTCCATCTTATTGAAGAACTTAAAAAGATGTTTGATAAGCAAGGCATCGTTTTGAATGCTCAAGTCCATAACCCCCAGACCACCAAAAGATTTAGGACGACATACCAAGTCCCAAGCCGCCAAAGATTGCCGGGGCGTATCCGTGTTCCCTCTCCACAAGCATTGCCGCATAATCCGTTCAATCTACTTCAAGATACCCTGCGGTAGCGAAAGGGTGCACAAGAAATATATTGGCATAGAACTAAGGACGGACTATAAAAGTTGGAGCCGGCTTCCTTGATTCAAGAGACAAGAGGACGCAGATAATCGTCTCTCAATACGATCCACCAAAGGCAACAGATCATAAATTGTTGGCCGGGAAGTACCCATTGGTAGGCCCAGGTAAGTGAATGGCATGGAACCAACATCACATCCAAGCAAGGCAGCAACATGTGTGCCCTCGTCATCAGTCATATTGATGGGTATCAAAGAGGACTTACTGAAATTCACCCTTAGTCCGGTTGATTTGGCAAAGACTTCAAGCATTTCTTTGAATGCAATGAGCTGGCTATCAATAGCAGGAAGAACGATGAGTGTATCGTCAGCATACTGTACGATCGGATAGTCCATCGATGTAGTTGGGATTGGCAAGGTGAGAATATTCTTGGAGCACATCTCATTTACAACCGATTGAAGTAAGTCCACCGCGATCACAAAGAGTAAGGGAGATAGCGGATCACCTTAGCGAACACCTGAACGACAAACAAAGTGATTACCAGGCACTCCATTCAAAAGAACCGAAGAGGAGCCTGTGGACAGAATGCTGTCAATCGAACTTGTCCAACGATCATCAAATCCCTTACATTTCAAAATCCTAAGAATCAGCTCATGCTCAATGGTGTCAAACGCCTTTGTGAAGTCAAGTTTAAGAAGAATGATAGGCCGCTTGGAAGCTTTGCATTGGTGAATGTATTCAAAACACCACGCCAGACAGTCCTGTATGGATCGACACCGTAGAAAACCATATTGGTTGTGGTGGATACTGTCGGGTGGTACGTGCGACATATGCCAACGGGTGGCTTATCATTGTAGGAACCAGTAAGACATCGCCGGTGCCTGGAAGCGGGATAAGGCGAAGACATGCACGCCGGCGGATCTTACCCAGCTTCGGGGCTCTCTGTGGAGATAACACCCCTACTGCTGCTCTGCGGGGTCTCCGCATGCTCACTAGATGAATTAAGTAGCTACACAACGCTCCTTGAGCTGTTTGGGGGGAGGAGGAAGAAGGGCACGGCTAGCCTACTTCTACTCCCTGTGTGGTGTCTAGAACTAGCGGGGGGTCGAACCCTTTGCATGGGTGCTCCGGGGGGTTTATATAGGCCTACCCCCCGGGGGTACAATGGTAATCCGACTGGGCGCGGGTCCCAGCCGTCTGTGACTGCGCTCGTCGGCTTCTGCGCCGGCTACTGGGGCCCGCCGGCTGGTGGGTCTCGCCGGCTGCCGGCCCCTTGGTCGACAGGCAGGCCCCACTGTCCAGGGCCTGGTCGGCGGCTGGTTACTGTGGCTCCATCTTGTTGACGTGAGCTTCATCGTGGTAAGCGCGGCTACAGTACCGCCGCCTGTCAGGCGATCGCTGTAGCCTTACCGCGTCTTGTCTCCTTAATGGGGCGTCCTCTTCGAGGAAGGCGGCAAGCCGGCTGCGGGGAGCCGGCTCTGTCTTGGGCCGACCAGTTGGAGGCGTGGCCGCCTTCGGGCGTCTCTCTGCTCAAAGGGTCCCACCGTCTGTGGGCCACGCTGGCGGCCCGTCGTGGGTGATGCCAGGGTCAACATGGCAACAGTGCCGCGCCGGACGGGTCATGCCTAGCCCGTACGGCGCACCATGCCAGGCGTGCTCCGGGATTCGGGGGTGGCAGGCTTTACTGTAGCCACGCCCCGTCGCACCGCCGTTAGGTGGGTGCAAACTTTGTGGGTACGGTCTTGACCGCTTTATAGGGAGCCGGCTTCTTGGAGTCGGCCTTCTCATGGCCGGCTTCTTGGAGTCGGCCTTCTCATGAGGGCTAAAGTCGGACCGCCTTCCGAAAGCCGGCCTGGGTTGCCGCCAGCTAGGGGAAGGCGGCCCCATGTCTTGGATTCTTGAGAGCCGGGCGGGCTCGTAACTTTTTCAGAAGGGCCAGGGGAAGCCGGCTAGGCTACCCATGGCTATTTACTCCGACAATAGTCCCCGAAGCTGATCGAGCTCCGAAGTGAGCAGGGGGACGAGAAGCTTGGTCAGCTTCCCATCCTAAAGAGCCGGCTTAGCGGGTGTACGCCGACTTCAGAGAGCCCCGCGTCTTATAGGCGAGAGGAGGGGGGGAGGGGGCAACCCGCGTGCCGACTACGGGCCCTCCCGCGGCCACGTGGCGGCGAGATCCTGCGAGCGCACGCGCGCGACGGGACGCCGCCGTAGGCCCGGGCCCGCCACTCGCGAGCCTTGGTCCGGGCGCGGATCTTCCGTGGCCCACAGGGGCCGCTCGCCTTCTCGAGGCAGTTTTGTTTCGCCGTTAAGGCTCGATAATCGCGGGACGTGGGGAGTGGGCACGATCGATCCCCACGCTTCCCCACGCCGCGCCTCCTCGGCTCCGCCACGTGAGCCTATAAGTAGGGGGAGGAGGGAGAGCGACAGAGTTTCGCACGCTCCCTCCCGCTCCGCCCCTCCTAACCCTCGTCTTCTTCCTCTCGTTGCCGTCGCAGCTTCCCGTCTCAGCGCCGTCGCGTCTCTACACCGCCTCGCTCCCATGGCGTCGTCAAGCTCGTGGGACGGCTCCAACGTCCATGAAGACCACGTGGAGTTCCTTCGCCAGACCCGCCGCCTGCCCGGCGCCGACCGCGTACAGGTCCGCCTGGCGCCCGCAAAGGAGATCTCGCCGGCGCCGGAGGAGGGCGAGCGGGTCGTCTTCCGCTCGCACTGCCTGCGCGGCTTCGGCCTTCCGGCGAGCGGGTTTCTGCGCTCTTTCCTGGAGTTCTACAACCTCCAGCCGCATCACCTTACGCCCAATGCGGTGATGCTGCTGTCGTCCTTCGTCTCCCTCTGCGAAGGCTTCTTGGGGCTGCTCCCCATGCTGGAGCTCTGGGGAGAGTTCTTCCAGAGCAAGCTCGGCACGGTCGTCGCTGGCGTGCCCGCCCCCTGCGGAGCCTTCATCGTCATGCGGAGGGCGAGCGAGAACAACCCGTTCCCGCCCATCCCCCTGATCCAGTCGGTGAAGGTTTGGCAAAGATCTTATTTCTATGTGAAGAACGTCGCCGAGCAAGGAGACTACATCAACCTGCCGGCTTACGTAGCCGGCCCGCCGGCTGGGAGGCAGCACTCGTGGAGCTTCCGGTCCCGGTCATTGTCTCCGGCCGGGAACGCCGCCATCTCCCGGCTTCGGGTGTTGATTCAGTCGGAAGGCTTGCGCGGGGCCGACTTGGTGGCCGCCTTCGTGGAGCGCCGGATCCTTCCTCTCCAAAGCCGGCCCCATATGATGTGTCAGATGAGCGGCCACTTTGACCCAAGCCGTCTGAGCACATGGGAAATGCCCCACGCGGAGGTGGCGCTCATGGTTAACTACATCGCCAACTGCAAGCTCGCCGGGGACTGGCAATACGGCAAGGTGCCGTATTCCCGCGCCAATCCTCCGCCCGTGGTAAGCTTCTCTCTCTATCTTCTTTTTGTCGTCGGCCGGCTTCATGACGGCCGGCTTCTGACCAGTCGGTTCTTTTGAGCAGAACCCTCTTCTTGCGCCGCCGGCCGGGGTGGCGGGGATCGAACGCCAGTATGCCCCCGACCGCACGGTGGACGACGTTGACGACCCGGACTTGGGGGCGGCCGCCATGGAAGACGCCGTGGTGGGGGACAGCGCCGAGCCCGGAGGCTCAAGGTTCACCGCGAGCTTCGAGGACTGGCCGGACGATTTCAAAGCCGAAGTCGCTCCGCGACACCAGCCGGCGGCCGACCATCAGGGTGCGGGCTCGTCTACCGCGCCGACTGCCGGCGGCGGCGCACAGAAGCGCCGGGCCGCTTCAGGCCTCTTCGGCAGTCGGCCGAAGAAGTCCAAAGCCTCTGCCGTGGCGACCAAGCGAGACGAGGCAGCTGCGAAAGCGGCTCGCTTCCGCAAGGCGGTGAAGCAGCCTACGGCGGTCTCAGCGTAAGTCTTCGATTGCCTTGCCGCATGCTTGTCATCATTCTCTTTCTCTTCGAATATTCTTCTTAGCTTTTTCTCGCTTGCCGGACAGGGCGCCGCTTTCCCTTGAGCGGGGTCCGGGCGGCTCCGTCATGGGGCCGGTTGGAGGGTCTTCGAGCTCCCGCCGCGTGGACCCCCGCGCCGATCTCAGGGAGGCCACAGAGCGGAACGCCCGCGAAGCGCGAGAGGAGCGCGAGGCGGCGGAGAAGGCGGCCGCCCAGGCGGCGAGGGAGCAGGCCGACGCGGCAGCCAAGGCCCAGACGGAGGCGGCTACTGCGGAGACGGAGGCGGAAAGCTCGCGCAACCAGCCTCCGCTGCTCGCCATTCCTCTCCGAGCTGTAGCCCCCGACACCCCATTGCCCTTGGCGGAGGAGATCGTCCAAGACCCGCCGCTGTTGGAGAGGGGGGAGGACCCCATGGCCTTTGCGGGGAGAGCGCCGCCAGCGGAGCCAACCAGAGCGGGCCAAGGCGGCCAACCGTCAGCGGCACCAGAGGGGCCGGCCGGAGGTGAGCCGGAGAATAGAGCCGGCCTCGAGGTGCAGCCGGCGGCGAGCCGGCGCGCAGGGGGAGGCGCTGCTCCGCTGGAGTTGCGCCGAGTTGCGGGCGCAGGCCAGCCGATGGAAGATCTGGAGGTGGCCAGCACCGCCATGTTCGAGTGGACTCCCAGCGGGGGGACTGGCGAGCTGGATGCGGCGGCTCAAGGGGTCCGGAGCCGGCTACAAGCTCAGGCCGCCCTGCTGCAACAGCTCAACCAAGGGTTCTTGTCAACGCGAGCCACTATCCGGGTGAGTCCTTCGTTCTTGGCTGCTTTGCTTTCTTAATTTCTTCCGTGGGGGCGCGTCAGCGCACCCACTGGGTGTAGTCTCCGAGATTCGGGCCGACTGCTGCGCAGTCGGGTCGGATCTTTCTCGACGGCCACCTTACTTTGCTTTTTTTTTCTAAACTTTCAGGAATACCACAACCTTCGTGCTACCGCCTTCGACTCCCAGGCTCGGGAGTTGAGCCGGCGGACCGACGACCTGGCCGACAGTCGAAGTAAGTACTCGATTTTGTCTGTCTCCTGTGGGGGCGCGTCAGCGCACCCACTGGGTGTAGTCCCCGAGATTCGGGCCGACTGCTGCGCAGTCGGGTCGGATCTTTCTTGACGACTCTTTTCTTATTGGTTTTTCTTTGTCTTCAGGGGCCAACGCCGACTTGAGGAAGGAGCTCGGCGAGGCGAAGGCCGCCCTTCATACCAAGGAGGCCGAGTGCGCCGCCTTGGTCCAGGAACGGGATCGCCTAGCCAAGAAGCTGGCCGACCAAGAGGAGAGCCACAAAGCGGCCTTGCAGGCGGCGCAGGAAAGTGAAGCCGCCTTGAAGGCGGAGTATGAGACCGAGGCGGCGAGCTGGTCTGAGACCCGGCAAGCCCTGGACGAAGGCTTCGGCCGGATCGAGGACTTGATCGATGGTAAGTTGCCTTCTTAGCCCTTCTCCTGCCCCTTGCCGCCTAGGTTTTTTGACTTATCTTGAGCTGTTGCTTGTTGTTTCTTGCAGATTACTTCCCGGGCTACTCCGCCTTCGCCGCCCAAAGCATTGAGGCCCATCGCGAGGCGCGCCGTCAAGCGGGGGCCGACATTGCGCCGGATGCAAATCGGACCCTTGAGGAGCAGCTCCTGGCTGTCCAGGCACGGTTGCAGCCGGCTCATTGGATGCTTCGCCGGCTCCAACGTGCCGGGGCGCAAGTGTTGGCCGCCCTCTGGCCCGGCGAGACGATCCCCCGCACCCCAAGCCGAACTACCGACTGGCTGGAAGTCGCAGTTGGTCGCTTCGAGGCTTGGAAAGCGTCAGCGGCCCGCCTCAGAGCCGGGCGGGCGTTGGAATTCGTTCGGGCTTGGTACCCAGGGCTGAGCCTGGACCAGCTGCGCACTTGGCGGATGGAGGCCGACGCGGAGCTGGAGGAGGTGAGGCCGGCTATCGCCTAGCGAGCTTCGACGATCGCCGAGTGCACCGACATCAGCGTTTTCGCACCCGAAATCGATGATGACGGTGTTGCTCAGCCGAAGGAGTGGTTCGGGCTGAACCCGGCGGTGGGCGAGGACTCGGCGGAGGAGATTGCCTCCAGCGACGAGGGCGAAGAAGACGAAGACGAGGACGGCGAAGACGTCGAGCCGGCTGGTGGAACAACCAGCCGACCTCAGGCCGACCGTGCCTCCAGCAACGAGGCGCGTGGAAGCGCGCCCTCTGCGGGAGGCGGCGACCAAGCCGAAGTTCGTCAGCCGGCCGCTCCTTCAGCCGGCACGACCGTCTCCGCAAACCAGTCTGGCTCGTCGGCCGCTCCGCCAGCTTGACCTGCCGTCTTTATCTTTCCTGCTTTGTTGTCTTTGAACAATCTTTGTTAAGTTTTCGCAGTTCCACCCACTGGGGGTGTATCCAAACTATGTTGAATGCTGGCCTCTTGGAGGTCTTTTTATGTAAATATTATCATGTGCATGTTTGGTTTCCATTCGCGTATGCTTTTTTATCCTTAGGCTTTTTCCTTTGCCGCCTTCCCTCTTTGGGGAGGCAAGTACTTGAGCTTTCTTGGATTAAAGTGAAGTGAATGGAAACCGGCCGGCCGGCTACTCTGGTAGCCAGTCGGCGGTGTGAGAAAAACCGGCTTTTGTTATATTAGTCCGTTAGTCCCTAGCCGTTTTTCGTGTGGGCGCCCGTTCCTACCTTTAACTCTTGCCAGCCGGACAGCCGGTTCTTCGAACTGCGACTTTTGGCAAGAGAAGGCTTGAGAGCCGGCACACTACTTGTCTGACTGCGGGTAGGACTTCTAACATAACTCCAGTCGGCCAGTCCCCGAGCCGACTAGTCGAACTCGGTGCCGGACGGAATAAGTAAATGATACGACAAGGTCATAAGCATGATACTTTTCATTCATAAATAAGGGATGGCAGTCCCCGAGCCCTCCTCGGGGGGGGGGGGGGGCTATTGTCTTGTACTTAATACAAAAGTTAGCGTGATACATACTGCCTTTCAACTGTAAAATCTTCGAAGGAGGTTGGCGTTCCATGGCTGTTCCGACTCCTTGCCGGAGTCGTCTCTCTTGCATGCCTTCGGCTTCTGTGCATCGATCAAGTAGTAGGAGTCGTTGCCTAGAGCTCTACTGATGACGAAGGGGCCCTCCTAAGGGGCTGAGAGCTTGTGCTGGCCGGCTGTTCGCTGGATCAGTCGGAGCACAAGGTCGCCCTCTTGGAAGGATCTTGGCCTGACCTTCCGGCTGTGGTAACGGCGCAAACCCTGCTGGTAGATGGCAGACCGGCTGAGGGCTAACAACCGGCTTTCTTCCAGCAGGTCGACGCCGTCTTCTCGTGCTTCCTTGGCCTCCGCTTCCGTGTACATGGTTACTCGAGGCGAGTCGAATTCGATGTCAGTTGGGATGACCGCCTCGGCACCATACACAAGGAAGAAAGGGGTGAAGCCGGTTGACTTGTTTGGTGTAGTGCGCAGACTCCAGAGGACAGCCGGCAGCTCATCAGGCCAACAGCCGGCTGAGCGCTCCAGAGGTACAACCAGTCGGGGCTTGATGCTGGAGAGGATGAGGCCGTTGGCTCGCTCGACCTGGCCGTTTGACTGCGGGTGGGCGACGGATGCTAAGTCCAGCCGGATACCTTGGGCTGCACAGAAACGTGCCAAGGCTCCTTTGGCAAAATTCGTGCCATTGTTGGTGATGATGCTGTGTGGCACGCCGTACCGTGCTGTTATGTCTGCAATGAATGTCACAGCAGTCGGCCCATTCAGCTTCTTGATCGGCTTTGCCTCAATCCACTTGGTGAATTTGTCCACGGCGACGAGCAAATGCGTCATGCCGCTGCGCGCCGTCTTGAATGGGACCACCATGTCCAGTCCCCAAACGGCAAAGGGCCAAGTGAGGGGAATGGTCTTGAGTGCCGAGGCCGGCATGTGTTGCTTGGAGCTGAAGAGTTGGCACCCCTTGCAATGTTTAACTAATTCTTTGGCATCATCCAAAGCAGTCGGCCAGAAGAAACCATGGCGGAAGGCTTTGGCGACAAGTGATCTTGAGGCCGCATGGTGGCCGCATTCTCCTTGGTGAATGTCTCTGAGGATTGCAATGCCTTTCTCTTGCTCGACGCACCGTTGGAGGACTCCAGTGGCACTGCGCTTGACGAGCTCTCTGTTGACGATCGTGTATGCTCCGGCTCGACGTTGGACTTGTCTTGCTTCTGTTTCGTTAGCCGGCAGGTCTTGGTTTACTAGGAAGTTGAGGATGGACTGAGCCCATGATGGAGCCGCGACTTCTTCTACTGCCAATGTGGCTACTGCCACCAGGGTGGGCGGGCTGGGCGGTGAGGTGCTGGAGTCGGCCGCCGGCTGTTGTGTTGGTGCAGTCCCCGGGCTGGCTACCGCAGTCCCCGAGCCGGGTGCGGCAGTCCCCGAGCCGGCTGCCGAAGTCCCCGAGCCGGCTGCCGGGGTCGCCGGGCCGGTTACGGGAGTCTTGGGGTCGCCTACTTGGTTCTTCGAGCCGGACTCGGCCGCATCGGGGTCAGGCGGCACGAAGATGGAATCGGACTCTGGAGACGGCTTGATAGACGGCTTGAGGAGGCGTTGGAGAGCGACGCCGGCTGGAATTGCTTGCCGAGTGGAGCCTATTCGAGCCAGGGCATCGGCTGGCTCGTTGTCGGCTCGCGGTACGTGGAGGAACTCGCATCCTTCAAAGTATCCGCTGAGTTGTTGGACCAGGAAACGGTAGCTCGCCATATTCGCGTCCTTGGCGTCCCAGTCGCCGGATGATTGCTGGACTACCAGGTCCGAGTCGCCATAACATAGGATCCGGCGAATGCCAAGTTCTTTGGCAAGCCGGAGCCCATGTATGAGCGCCTCATACTCGGCCACATTGTTGGAGGCGGCAAAGTGGATCTATAGCGTGTATCTGAGCTTGTCGCCTTTCGGAGAGGTAAGGACGACGCCGGCTCCCAAGCCGGTGCGCATCTTGGACCCGTCGAAGTGCATGCGCCAATGGGTGGAGTCGGGAGCCGGCGGCAGGTACTGGGTCTCGGCCCAGTCGACGAGGAAGTCGGCCAGTGCTTGGGACTTGATGGCAGTGCGGGGCTGGTAGAAGATCGTGTACGAGGCCAGCTCGATGGCCCATTTCGCCACCCGGCCGGATGCGTCCCGGCTGCCTATGATCTCGGCTAGCGGGGCAGTGCATACGACCATGACGGGATGCTCTTGAAAGTAGGGCTTCAGCTTCTTGGTGGTGAAGTACACGCCATAACACATCTTTTGGTAGTGTGGGTAGTTCTGCTTTGAAGCGGACAACACCTCGCTCAAATAATACACCGGCCTCTGGACCGGCTGGGCTCGGCCTTCTTCTAGGCGCTGGACTACGATGACGGTGCTGACCACCCGGCTGGTTGCAGCGATGTAGAGGAGCATGGGCTCTTTCTCAGTCGGCGCCGCGAGGACAGGCGGCGTGGCCAGCATATTCTTCAGCTCGTGAAAAGCTTGGTCGGCCTGGTCGTTCCACTCGAAGTGAGTGCTCTTCTTCATGAGGCGGTAGAGAGGGAGAGCTTTCTCTCCGAGCCGGCTGATGAAGCGGTTCAAGGAGGCTAAGCACCCGGTGAACTTCTGAATGTCTCGAAGCTTGGTGGGGATCGCCATTCTCTCGATGGCCTTGATCTTCACCGGGTTGCATTCAATGCCGCGTTCGGAGACCAGGAAGCCTAGGAGCTGGCCGGCTGGCACTCCGAACACGCATTTCTCGGGGTTGAGCTTGATTTGGAACCGACGTAAGTTCTCAAACGTTTCCTTGAGGTCTCCCAGCAAGGTGCCGTGCTTCTCCGTCTTCACCATGATGTCGTCCACGTATACGTGAGCGTTTCTGCCGAGTTGCTTGAGGAGGCACTTCTGCATGCAATGCTGAAAAGTGGCACCGGCATTTCTCAAGCCGAATGTCATAGTCAGGTAGCAGAAGGCTCCAAATGGCGTGATGAAGGCGGTCTTCAGGCGGTCGTCTAGGTCTAGATTTATCTGATGATATCCGGAGTAAGCATCCAAAAAACTCAACAGCTCTCATCCGGCTGTGGAGTCTATCACTTGGTCAATCCTTGGCAGGGCAAAAGGATCTTTGGGGCAGGCCTTGTTGAGGCTCGTGTAGTCTATACACATGCGCCACTTGTTGTTCTTCTTTAGCACAAGGACCGGGTTGGCGAGCCACTCTGGAAAGAAAACTTCCATGATGAAGCCGGCCGCCAAGAGCTGGGCTATCTCCTCCCCTACAATCCTGCGCTTCTCCTCCGACAATCGGCGAAGGGGTTGTCTGACTGGCTTTGCGTCTTCTCGAACGTGTAGTTTGTGCTCGGCGAATTTCCTCGGAACACCCGGCATGTCCTTGGGGGACCATGCAAAGATTTCCCGATTCTCACGGAGGAAATCGGCGAGCTCGCCTTCCTATTTGCTATTCAGGTTTGCCCCGATGACGGCAAACCTCTCTGGATGCTCGGGGTCAAGAGGTATCTTCTTCGTCTCCTTGGCCGGCTGGAAAGATCCTTGAGCGTCATGCTCCTTGGGGTCGGGGGACACGGCCGACTGTTTGCCGGCTATGGCCATGACTCGGTCCAACATCTTCTTCTCTTCGGCTATTACAAGGGACTCGGCTAGCCGGCTGCTGGCTGCTGCGCACTTAGAGGACTTCTTGTAATCGCCGACTACGGTGATGACGCCTTTGGTGCTTGGTATCTTCATCTTGAGGTATGCATAGTGGGGAACTGCCATGAATTTGGCCAAGGCAGGTCGGCCAAGCAATGCATGGTAAGGGCTCTCCAGGTCCACCACTTCAAACCAAATCGCTTCCCGGCGGAAATGCTCCTTGTCCCCAAAAAGCACATCAATCTTGATCTTGCCAATGGGGGCGCAGGACAGGCCGGGTACGATGCCATGGAATACCGTCCGAGTAGGCACGAGCTGCTTCGTCTTGACATTTAGCTTTTCCAGGGTGTCACGGTACAGGATGTTGATGCTGCTCCCGCCGTCTATCAACACACGGGAGAAGCGGGCGGCGCGTCTGTCCGTTGCAAGGGTGGCTTCCAGGACCAAGGCATAAGAGCCGGGAGACGGCATCACCTCTGGATGGTCGGCCCGGCTCCAACTGATGGGCTTTTCTGACCAATGCATGTGTCCGGCGGGGTTGGCAGCGACCACGCTAACTTCCTGGCGCTCTTGGCGTTTGCTGCGCCGGTCTTCGGGCTGGCTTGTAAAGACGATGTAGGTTGCTTGCTCATCAGGGAACTCGTCATGCACGGCTCCAACTGCGGGCCGAGCGGCCGGAGGCGGCGGAGGCAGAGGCGGCGGGCCGGCAGGCGGAGGCGGCACGAGCCCTTCGCCCTTAGAGATTCGGGTGAGCCAATGGCACTTCCGGGTCGTGTGGTTGGACGGCTTCGCACCACTGTGGAACTTGCAAGGGGCGTCGAGAGTTTGCTCGTAGGAGAAAGCGGGCTGCCAAGCCGGCCCGCCGCCCTTGGGCTTCTTGGGCGCCGGTCGCTCTTCAGGCGGCGCGTCTTCGACTGTTGCCACCTGCCGACTGGCGGGAGGCGGCGCGGGGCCCTTGCGCTTGTGGTCGTTCGAGTGAGGGAGTCGGCCGGAGTCCCCAGCCGGCGTCTTGGGCGCCGGGTTGAGTACCTTTCCGGACACGTCTACCCGAAGCTCGGTCTTCATCGAGGAGTCGGCGGTGGCGTACTTGTCCACTATGTCCAGAAGCTCGTCGAGGGTGGTCGGCTCGTCGCAGAGGAGCTTGTGCTTGAGGAGGGTGCCTTCTCGGCATCCGCCCGTGAAGTATTCTATGGCTTGCACCTCGTGCACCCCTTCACAGGAGTTGCGTAGCTCGGCCCAACGCGTGAGGTAATCGCGAGTGGACTCGGCGGGGCCTTGTACGCACAAGGAGAGCTGTCTGGGCTTGGGAGCCCGCTTGTAGGTGCTGGTGAAGTTGCGGATGAAGGCTTCTGTGAAGTCTAGCCAGCTGTTGATGCTATGCGGCTTGAGGCTGTTGAGCCAGGTCCGCGTCGTGCCTTGCAGCATGAGGGGCACGTACTTTACGGCGACGCGCCGGTTACCGTTGGCTATGCTAACCGCCGTGGAGTAGTCGATCAACCAATCTTCCGGCTTCACGGAGCCGTTGTACTTGGGCGTGTCTCTTGGGAGTGAGAACCCTTTGGGAAAGGGCTCGTCGCGGATGCGGGGGCCGAAACAAGGCGGGCCGATATCGTCTTCTTTTTCCAATGCCAGGGATCGCGCCAGGCGGTCGATCCGATGGAGGGCGTCGTTCTCGCCGATTCCTTTGCGGCGGCCTAGCCGGCCGCTGAGAGTCGGGTGCGCCACTGGCGGCGAGGCGGGATATCTCTCTCCACGGGGCGGAGGCGGAGGCGGGTCGCCCCGCCATTCCATGGCTCGGGGATGACCGTCTGCGTCTCGCTCGATGGAGATCCGGGTCTGGCTGCGGCTGGCAGCCGGCTCCTTCTCGCGTCGCGTGCGGGTATTGCTCGTAGTCGGCGTCCGGGACGTCGCGCCGTGTTCTCGGCGCGGGGGAGGGCTTTCCGCGCGGGCGTCGGCTTCGTGTCGCTGCGCGGCTGCGTCAATCAATTGCTGGATGCGCCGGGTCATGTGGGGGAGGTCTTCGGCCTCCAAGCCGTCCAACTCGTCTACAGCCGCCTGGGCGGCACGCAAGTTCTCGAGCGGAGTGGCATAGACCGGGCGGTCGACTCCCAGCGTGTCAGCGATGACGGCGCCGCATTGCTTGACAAGGCCGGCCCGGCTTGGCCCGCCCGGGGCCGGCGTGCCGAAGGCGGCGCGGTCAGCTTCGCGCTGGTAGGCCTCAGTGAGGCGTCTTACGGAGGCCAGCCTCCGGCCCTCTGCGAGGAGGGCGAGGCGGCGTGCTTCCAGTGCTTCGTCGTTGGCATTAGCCGGGAGGGGAGCGGACAAGTCCTGGGCCGCCCCGCGCGAGGCGTCGTGGGCACTCTCGTCGGCCAGGCCGCCGTGGCCGACAACCATCACTTCGGCGGTGACAGCATCGCAGCCGTCGGCTCGAGGAAGCGGGTCGTTGTAGATCGCGACGTTGGTGGGGAAGGTGTCGTAGGAGGCCGTGTCGGAGTCGACAGGCATCGGGTCGGTGGAGCCAACCGACTCCAGGTCCGCAGCGGGCTCGCTGGAGACATGGAGCTGGCCGAGAAGGTTGGCGAGGTGGTCGGTGCCCGCATCGGAGGCGAGCTCGTCAGAGGTGAGAGTTTCGTCGAGGAGATCGGCGAGGCCTCTTGCCGCGCAGATGCTGGTGACGCCTTGCAGCGCGTCGTGGCAAGCGCCATCGGGCGTGCCGGGCTGGCTACGCTCGCGGGGGAGGAATAAGGTTCCCGTCCAGAACAGGTCTCCGGACGACGGTGCACCTGGCCCCACGGTGGGCGCCAAATATGTCGGGTGGTAGGTGCGACATATGCCAACGGGTGGCTTATCATTGTGGGAGCCAGTAAGACATCGCCGGTGCCTGGAAACGGGATAAGGCGAAGACATGCACGCCGGCGGATCTTACCCAGCTTCGGGGCTCTCCGTGGAGATAACACCCCTACTGCTGCTCTACGGGGTCTCCGCATGCTCACTAGATGAATCAAGTAGCTACGCAACGCTCCTTGAGCTGTCTGGGGGAGGAGGAAGAAGGGCACGGCTAGCCTGCTTCTCTCCTTGTGTGGTGTCTAGAGGACTAATAAGGGGTCGAACCCTTTGCATGGGTGCTCCGGGGGGTTTATATAGGCCTACCCCCCGGGGGTACAATGGTAATCCGACTGGGCACGGGGCCCAGCCGTCTGTGACTGCGCTCGCCGGCTTCTGCGCCGGCTGCTGGGGCCCGCCGACTGGTGGGTCCCGCCGGCTGCCGGCCCCTTGGTCGACAGGCAGGCCCCACTGTCCAGGGCCTGGTCGGCGGCTGGTTACTGTGGCTCCATCTTGTTGACGTGAGCTTCATCGTGGTAAGCGCGGCTACAGTACCGCCGCCTGTCAGGCGATCGCTGTAGCCTTACCGCGTCTTGTCTCCTTAATGGGGCGTCCTCTTCGAGGAAGGCGGCAAGCCGGCTGCGGGGAGCCGGCTCTGTCTTGGGCCGACTAGTTGGAGGCGTGGCCGCCTTCGGGCGTCTCTCTGCTCAAAGGGGCCCACCGTCTGTGGGCCACGCTGGCGGCCCGTCATGGGTGATGCCAGGGTCAACATGGCAACAGTGCCGCGCCGGACGGGTCGTGCCTAGCCCGTACGCCGCACCATGCCAGGCGTGCTCCGGGATTCGGGGGTGGCAGGCTTTACTGTAGCCACGCCCCGTCGCACCGCCATTAGGTGGGTGCAAACTTTGTGGGTACGGTCTTGACCGCTTAATAGGGAGCCGGCTTCTTGGAGTCGGCCTTCTCATGGCCGGCTTCTTGGAGTCGGCCTTCTCATGAGGGCTAAAGTCGGACCGCCTTCCGAAAGCCGGCCTGGGTTGCCACCAGCTAGGGGAAGGCGGCCCCATGTCTTGGATTCTTGAGAGCCAGGCGGGCTCGTAACTTTTTCAGAAGGGCCAGGGAAAGCCAGCTAGGCTACCCATGGCTATTTACTCCGACAGATACATTTCAGGATCACACCCTGAAGACGATTTGCCAAGAGCTTGGTTAAGAACTTTAAACAAATATTAGTCAACTTTAAACCATTGTGTTGGGGTGGTTTGATGTCCAAGTAACCGAAGTGAAAAACCAATCTATCTGTTTTAGAAGCGGTGAGGTTTGCATATTCGACCAAGTATATTGACACCCCTTGATTGGCAACTCAACAAGTCCCAAATGACCAATTATCTCATTAAATAAGAAGATATCGTTAACATCACCTCCCAGAAGATTGCGGTTCTCCAACAATCTCATGAAGTTGAAATCACCCAAAAGCAGCCGGTTCTGACCAAACCGAATATCAAGATTATATAACCATTGAACAAATTCATCATGGGCAGGGCCTTGACACGGGCCATAAACAGAGACTAGAGACCAAGTTTCTGAGATATGTTTGGATTTAAACTCCACAATTATCCCATAGGATTTGGACTCGATTAAAGAACCTATGAAAAAGGATGAATTCCAAACGACCACCATCCCAGCAGACGCACCAGCCGAAGGTACGTAAACAAAATTATCCAAATGCCTCGGGCAAAACTTCCTAATGAATCGCTGATCCATTTGCATGCATTTAGTTTCCTGAAGACAGACAACAGAACAACCACTTTCATCGATCTTCTACCTAACTGCAAGCTGACGCGCTTGAGCATTGAGGCCACGAACATTCCAACATAGCACCTTCCACTCCTTAAATCTTGTCTGATTCATTACAAACCAAAAGTAAAAGCATAGTAAATAGGCCACGCAATGACCTACATCGACCCACACAGCAGACAAGCATCACATAGTTCTCAACAAGAAAAGAAAGATAAATGGCGATTACGGTACGCCATAGACCAGAACCCTGCAGGAAGTAACTAATCATCAGAACCCCGGCTGCTGCTGGACTTGGCCGGATCAGCAACAAGCTTATCCATAGAGATCTTCTCAGGTGCAATGCAAAGACGGGCGCCAATGCATTGAAGATCTGCAATAGCAGTTGGTGGTGGCACAGAAGGACTGTTCTCAGACTAGGAGTTGCTGGTCTTGCGCTTCTTCAAAGTATGAGACTTCTTGGGAGAAATACCACTAGCTACTTTGCGGTAGCCATCACGGAGAGCGCTCAGACGTGCACTGCGCCGAACCTCAGTATCAACAATAATTGTTGAGGCTTGATACTTCCTTGCTCGATTCAAAGATACCTCAGGCACAACAGAGAATTCAAAGGTTTCAGAATCTGGGTCATCCAAATCATCAAAGTAGAGAGCTCGAGCAACTGGCCTTTTAACAGGAGCATTTGGCACATCCGGAGCAATGCTGATAGAGGATTCAGGTGCAGGCAGGAGCTTAAGAGTGGAAACTGGGCCACTGCAGAGAGCTTCATAGGAATGCTTGTTGAGTATAGCACCTATGTCAGACTTGAAAACAAATTGAGGAATGTTTGAAGACCATATAAACGGCAACATCTTCTCGAAAGAACGCTACCACTACATCACAGGTGGCAAAACCGGTCCATAGATGGTGAGAACTTGCCCAATCATAAGAGGAGGTTGCTGTGGTCCCATTGGGGGCTGGAAGAGAGCCACCTCAGCAGCATTGTCAACATTGTTAACTGAATCATCTGAAGGTTGTAGAACAATGGACTCCTGGGACTGAATTTCCTGAACTTCCTCATGCTGCACATCTTCATGAACCACATCATTTTTTTGCTGCTCATTGACTGGCTGTGGCACATCATTCCAACCCAGCTCAGGAAATTCTGGCATAACCCAATTGTGGTTCTCAAAGTGTAAATTGCCAGGGAGGGTGTTGGGGATATTACCGCTGGGCGTAAACTGGCATATCTGGGCCGGGTCAACTTCATCAGTAATTCAAGAGTACTAAAGCCCAAGAAGACAGACAAGGGCCTAAGGCCCGTGATCGGTTTTATACTTGTAGCCGTAAATCGGCATTTGTATATAAACTTGTATTGTAAGTTAGGAATAGGGAGAGACCAACCCGGATACGAATATGGACCGGTGTTGGGACTCTGTGAACCGACGGGCGTCACCCGTGTATATAAGGGGACAACCCGGCGGCGGTTCAAGGAGAGAGAACAACTCAAGACATAGGCGAAGCTTGTTTGCTCCCTAGTCATCGAAACCCCATCAATTCCATCACAACTAGACGTAGGATTTTACCTTCATCGAAGGGGCCGAACTAGTATAAACTCTCTTGCGTCCCTGTGTCCGCTTTAACCCCTTCAAGCTAACCCGTCGCGATGGCTCCACGACTAAGTCCTTTCTCTAGGACATCTGCCGTGACAAAACCACGACAGTTGGCGCCCACCGTGGGGCTATCGCACGATGGTTTCAGGTTCTTGGAGGGCCGCTTTAAAGGACTCGAGGGCTACGCTGTAGGCCGGATGACTAAGAGTCGTCGCGGCAAGCTCTACATCGATGACGCAGGTTGGGGCCCCGAGGCCGGCTCAGTTGAGTACGGGTACTGGGTCCCCTTTGGTGGCATTCACGTTTTCATTGGCAAGATTGGTTAACCGGGCCCTGAGCCGGACGTCTGCACCGACCTCGTCGAGACGGCTCAACGTGCGCGATCCGCCCGGGTTAAACCGGCCTTTAAGCGTGCCTTCGTGGGGGTCATCCATGGAGGAAGTTATGAGGATGGATCGGAATCTCGCGGTGAGACCGCCGTTTGTTCCGATGACGAGTCATCGACCGGAGAAACCGAATCTCTTTATCAGCTACAAGACGGCCGGATTGGGGGCTGTTCCGATGGCGACAGTATTCCGGACCCCTCTGATCTGCCCAACCGGGTTGGAATATTCATGACTGGCACACAAGCAGCGTTTCATTCTTCGACCGCTGCGGCAACAACCTCCGGTTCAGCAGCGGCGACGGCTGCCGGGGCAGGAGGCCCTGTGCGCCCGCCGGCTCAAGTTCTATCAGAGCTATTTGATGCATTGGCTGTGCTTATGGCGGAGGCTAATCCGGCGGATCAGGGCATTCACAACGCCGAGATTGCAAAAGTGAAGGAACAGATCACCCAGGCCAAGGCAGATCTGGCAGCTGAGGACACCAGGATGGCCACGGAGCGGGCCGCTTTAGACGCACAAGCCTACAGGCTCATGTTGGACCAGAGTGCGTCACAGGAAGTCATGAGGAGGAAGTACCGATCCCGTTTGCCTCCGGTTTTTGAGGCCAGAGACCTTTTCAACACTCCAGGAGTAGGAACCGGCAATCCGCTGGAGGGAAACCGGGCAGAAGCTCCCGGGACCGGTGCACCGGTTCAGCCTCGTCAGATGGACCCACCTCGTCAAAACACCGTTATACCTCAGGCTGTTTTAACACCTCCGGGTCACTACTCCAACCCGATGGACAATCTCGTCCTCACTGCTGCACGGCTGGAGGCCATTCCAATTGAAGGTGATTCGCCGCAGGCAATAGAGATGCGACGGGTCAAGGAGCTTCTGAGGACAGCTTTGGTCCAACAGGAAGTGTACTCGTACAGCCGCGATCGGATCCACTCGACCCCCCGTCCAAGCCGGAGCTATAGCAGACATATGGATGAACCAGCAGTGTCGAATAATGAACGATGTGGAGCACCCCGTGGCAACAACCTGGCGGACGGTGCTGATAACGCTCAGGAAGTGGTGGACCGGGCCCGAGCACGCAGGGAGGCCGAGTTAGCCGCACAGCATCAGGCTCGGCAGCTCACGCCGGTTCGTCCAACTATCTCGATCGAACCTGGTGTTACTTCTAGTTCTTTAGGGGTGCCTTGCCTTATCCCCACTTTACGCAATGTGCGCCTGCCCAAGGATTTCAAAGGCCCGCGTAAGGTACCAAATTACACGGCGGATCAACCTCCAGAGACATGGGTGGAGAGCTATGAGATGGCCATGGAGATGCTTGATGTGGATGGCACGGTGTGTGCGAAATACTTCACCATGATGCTTGAAGGAACGGCCCGTACTTGGTTAAAAAGCTTGCCGGCTAATTCTATCAGTTCATGGGCCCAATTACGAGCCCGGTTTATCAGCAATTTCAAGGATACATGTAAACAGCCTATGTCGATAGTGGACTTAGCTGCCTGCGTACAGGAGGAAGGAGAGTCAACGACTCATTGGGTGCGCCGAGTTTCACAAGTGTTGCACTCATCAGACCGCATCAACACTGACACCGCAGTATTAACCCTAGAAGGCAACTGTCGGTTTGGGCCCCTAAAGCTGAAGTTGGGACGGATGAAGCGTCATTGCACTGACATGGGGACCCTCATGGCCGCTTTGGTGAAATATGCTGATTCTGATAGTACCAAGGATCCCGAATCTGATGATGACAAGACAGGGAAGGGAAAGAGGAACAGCAACTCCAAAGGTCAGCAGCATCACTGGACAGGCAATGGTGGTGGAGGCAAGCGTAAAGTGGATGGTAACATGGACTTTGTGGCTAATACCAATGCACAGGACAATGACCAGCGACGCAAGGGTAAACCGAAAAATCGTAATGGGGCGCCCAACCCTAACCCAGACCGCCTAAACTATCTGCTAAGCCAGCCTTGTCCAAGACATGGGACGAAGGAGGCGCTAGCAAACCACCTTTGGAAGGATTGCTTTATTATGCAGGAGTTCAAGAATTCTAATAAGTTCCGGTATGACCACGAATCTGGCGGTGGCTCAGGATCCGGGCCGGGTTACGGTGGAGGAAGTTCCGGTTCAGGATTTAATGGTAATCCGGGCGGACATAATAATCAAAATAATCAGAACAACCAGGGTGGTTACAACCAGCAGCAGCAACAGTCAGGTTACCAGAGCAACCCAAAGCAATTGAGCAGTGGGCAGTACCATGTCTTCACCACTAGCTTGGACAAGCGAGACCGGAAGATTCAGAGGAAGGCGGTCAACTCTGTTGAACCGGCCATACCCCGTTATCTACGCTGGTCTGAACAGCCAATCATATGGAGTAGAGAGGATCACCCTCCCCAGGTTGACAATCTGGGTCAGTTGGCTCTGGTGGTGGCGCCTCAGGTGGGAGGTTACAAGTTCACCAAGGTGCTCATGGATGGAGGGAGCAGCATTAATATCTTGTACTATGAGACCTTCCGTCGTATGGGACTAACAGATAAAAATCTCAAACCGTCCAATATGGTGTTCCACAGGGTAGTACTTGGCAAATCATCATATCCTGTTGGTAAGATAGCTTTGGAGGTGGCCTTTGGGGATGATCATGATTCCAGGTCGGAGACATTGACGTTTGAAGTGGTGAAAATCCAAAGTCCATATCACGCCCTGTTTGGGCGACCGGCCTATGCCAAGTTTATGGCACAACCCTGTTATGTGTATTTGCAGCTTAAGATGCCGGGTCACAAGGGGACAATAACGGTTCACGGAAGCCGCAAAATCGCTTTGGAGTGCGAGGAAGGAGACGCGGCCTATGCAGAGTCGGTTTGTGCCACCGAGGAGCTGAGGTATTATAAGGACCATGTTGATCCGGCAGACATGACGCCATTAAAGAAGCCAACTACGGAGCATGATCCGGCCCTGAAGTTCAAATCGGCAGCAGAAACTAAGCTTGTTGACTTTGTACCTGGCGATTCGTCCAAGCAGTTCAGCATCAGTGCCAACTTGGATCTGAAATAGGAAAGCGCACTCATCGAGTTCATCCGTGAGAATCGGGACATTTTTGCATGGAAGCCCTCTGACATGCCAGGTGTACCGAGGGAACTCGCTGAGCACACCCTTAATGTGGATTCTAAATACAAACCGGTGAAATAGTTCCTCCGCCGGTTTAACGAAGAAAGACGCAAGGCGATTGGAGAAGAGGTAGCCAGGCTCTTAGCAGCTGGTTTTATTATTGAAGTTTTTCACCCTGAGTGGCTTGCCAATCCGGTGCTGGTCCTTAAGAAAAACGGCACCTGGCGTATGTGTGTGGATTACACAGATCTTAACAAGGCTTGTCCAGCAGATCCTTTTGCCCTCCCCCGTATTGATCAAATTATTGATGCTACGGCGAGTTGTGAGCATTTAAGTTTTTTGGATGCGTATTCTGGCTATCATCAGATCAAAATGGCAGTTAAGGACCAGGAGAAGACGGCGTTCATAACTCCCTTTGGAGGCTTCTGCTACGTGTCTATGCCCTTTGGGCTCAAGAGTGCCCAGGCCACTTATCAACGGTGTGTGCAAAATTGTCTTCACAAGCAGATCGGCCGTAATGTACATGCTTACGTGGATGATATCGTGGTTAAATACAGAGAGAAGGAGACTCTGATTGATGATTTGAAGGAAACCTTTGATAACCTGAGGACATACAAGATGATGCTTAATCCGGACAAGTGTGTCTTTGGTGTACCGGCGGGCAAGTTGTTGGGTTTTCTGGTGTCCAATAGGGGAATTGAGGCCAATCCGGAGAAGATCATAGCCATCACCTCCCTGGCTAAACCAAAGTGTATCAATGATATTCAACGCCTGGCAGGCCGGATTGCCGCGTTAAGCCGGTTTATCAGCCGTCTTGGTGAGAAGGCAATCCCTTTGTATCAGATGTTGAAGAAGACAGATCAGTTTGTTTGGAGTTCCGCGACTGATGAAGCATTTGAGGACTTAAAGCGGCAGTTGGCCAATCCGCCTGTGCTCGCCACTCCCATTGACAAGGAGCCGTTACTGCTATATGTTGCTGCTAATGCTCGGGCAATCAGTGTGGCTATTATGGTGGAGCGAAAGAAGGTAGGTAAGGAGCATCCGGTTCAACGTCCGGTCTACTATATCAGCGAGGTACTCATTGAGTCCAAGCAAAGGTATCCGCATTGGCAGAAGCTGGTGTATGGAGTTTTTATGGCGAGCCGGAAGCTTAAACAATACTTCCAAGGGCACCCAATTATGGTGGTCAGTTCTGCTCCTTTGGGGGATATCATCCAGAACCGGGAAGCAACTGGCCGGATTGCCAAGTGGGCTATAGAGCTTGGGCCGCACGGTTTGAGGTATGTGCCTCGGACGACGGTTAAATCTCAAGCACTTGTTGATTTTATCAATGATTGGACGGAAATGCAAGCACCTGAAGAAAAGCCAGATCACACATATTGGACCATCCATTTTGACGGATCCAGGCAATTGGAAGGCTCGGGGGCTGGAGTCGTATTAACTTCCCCACGAGGTGATAAGTTTTGTTATGTTCTCCGTTTAATGTTCTCTTGTACTAACAATGCAGCTGAGTATGAAGCCTTGCTCCATGGTCTCCGGATGGCTAAGGAGATGAATCTAAGTCGAGTTAAGTGTTTCGGCGACTCAGACCTCGTGGCTCAGCAAGTGTCCGACACTTGGGACTCCAAGGACCCACTCATGGCAGCATATCGTCGTGAGGTGGATATTGTTGCAGGTCATTTTAAAGGCTATCAGGTGGACCACGTGGACCGGCGGAAAAATGAAGCAGCGGACACTTTAAGCCGGCTGGGCTCCCAGCGCAAACCGGTCCCGCCCAATGTTTTTCTAGATGTGCTGCACAACCCGTCGATCAAGATCCCTAGTGAAGCGGATTTGGCTATTCCTGATCTGGAGGCTCAATTGGTGGCAGCTCTTCATGTTATTCCGATTTGGACGCTTCCTTACCTGGCGTACAAGAACTAGGGCGAGTTACCAGAGGATGAGACTCTGGCCCAACAGATAATCCGGCGATCCAAGTCCATGACTATTATCAATGGCGAGTTGCATCATTGCAGTGTGTCAGGAGCATTTCAACGCTGTGTGTCTCCTGAAGAAGGCCGTGAAATTTTGTGTGAGATCCACGAAGGAGATTGTGGTCACCACGCCGGTTCAAAGTCTCTGGTGGCTAAAGCATTTTGCCATGGCTTCTATTGGTTAACTGCTCATGCTGATGCGGAGGATCTGGTCAGACGATGTGATGGTTGCCAAAGGTTTTCAAGACATGCTCATGTACCGGCTCAAGAATTGAGAATGATTCCAATTACTTGGCCGTTTGCGACTTGGGGGCTGGATATGGTGGGGCCTTTCAAAAGGTCCAAAGATAAGAAGACCCACCTCCTGGTGGCAGTTGACAAGTTTACAAAGTGGGTGGAGGCAGAACCTGTTAGTAAGTGTGATGCGGCCACGGCGGTTCAGTTCATCAAAAAAGTGATTTTCCGGTTTGGCTTTCCACACAGTATCATCACAGATAATGGTACCAATTTGTCCAAAGGTGCCATGAAGGAGTTCTACGAACGAGAGCGCATCCGGCTCGACGTTTCATCAGTGGCACACCCACAGTCCAATGGGCAAGCAGAAAGAGCTAATCAAGAGATCTTGAGAGGCATCAAGCCCCGGCTCATGGTTCCTTTGCAGAGAACGCCGGGTTGTTGGGTAGAGGAATTACCATCTGTGTTATGGAGCATCAATACAACACCCAACAGGTCAACAGGATACACACCGTTCTTCATGGTTTATGGAGCGGGGGCGGTTCTCCCCAGTGATATCCGTCATGATTCACCTCGTGTGACGGCTTATATTGAAGCGGAAAACGAGACAGGACGACAAGATGCTTTGGACCGGTTGGATGAAGAGCGTGACATAGCAGCCGCCCGATCGGCGATTTATCAACATGATCTTCGTCGTTATCACAGTCGCCGAGTCAGAACCAGAACCTTCCAGGAAGGAGATTTGGTGCTTCGGCTCATCCAAGATCAGACTGATATGCATAATTTATCCCCACCTTGGGAGGGGCCTTTTGTGGTCAGCAAGAATCTGCACAACGGGTCATACTATCTGATCGATATTCGAGAGCATAAGGACTCACGTACATCAGAGGAGGAGACCAACAGGCCATGGAACATAGCTCATCTTCGGCCTTATTATACCTGAGCCATTGGTTCTACTTATGTACATATTACAACGATGTATATATTATGATTAAATATAATAAACCGGGACCTCAGCTAAAGCGGGGTATCTGTTCTTTTAAACATGTGTGGTTACATGGAGTTGTTCTAAAGCGGCCTCCGGTTTACCCCATGAGTTCGCTTTTTAAAAGCATCATGTTATATCACTTGGAGGATTGGTCGTGTCCGAACCAATACCATACCTCTTGATAGGCGAGAGCCACCAGATCACTTGGGAACTTGGTCACGTCTGAACCAGTCATGCCTCTTGATCGGCCTAAGGCCACAGAATCACTTGGGGGCTTGGTCGAACCCGAACCATTGCCATGCCACTTGGTCGGCATAAATGTCACGGTTTCATTTGGGGACCTAGCTGACTAGAACCATAGTTACACCTAACGGGAGCTTGGTCGTGTTCGGCCATGGTAACGCCATTTGATCAGCTCAAATAAACCTTTTTTGCAAACGGTTGTGTCATTTCTTTTGCTTCGCACTTTTCTTTGCAAGATACTTTTTTCTTTTTATTGCGTTTTCTTTTAAACCGACAAAGTTTTCAACCAATCAATTGACGGAACACAGTTCACGTCAATCTGGAGACTATTTGCCCGGTTTGATCCTTGTTGTTAACATCCTCTTATGGAGTAACACGGTGTTTATTATAACCCGACACGGTTTACATGGTAAACCAGCATCATATATATACAGGAGCTGTTATCTCCTCCAACAGTGTGGGTTTGCAAAACTCCGCTTCAAGATTGGCCAAGCCAAATTCATGCTCAACGATGGCAGGTATTATGTATCTCAAAAATTTGGTCATATACTTAAAAAATTTCAGATGTCTTGATTTTATGTATGCAGACATCATATTCCGCCTGACGGTACAACCGTGGTGGTACTTTAAGATTTTTTATTACAAAAAGTACTTTGGAAAGTTCATCACCCAAAGGAAGGGCAAGTTGCAGCAATTATGCACGGAGGCATATCAACATCAAAAGTATCAGCTAGCCTATTACAAGGCAACGTGGTGCCCACAATAAGATCATTGTTTTAAACCGGCTTCCGGTTCAAGCTTGGCCACCAGCCTGGCCTGATGGTTGTGGGTCATCCCGCGCCGCTTCAGCTCCAGTTTCTCTACCCAGCAGCTGGAAATCAACAGTTGTCCAGTCGATTCCCAATAATGCTCGAAAGATAGCTTCATCATGGATCAGCAACGATGGTTCAATATCGGGAGCATAAGTATGCTTACGGATTGGAGGGATAAGATTTTCCGCTTCATGAATTGGTGCAGCTACTCGCTTGTTTTGATTGTCATAATGAGCTTGATAGTGAGACAAGTCTGCTTCTTCAGCCAATTGACAAGCCAGCGGACGCACCTCCCGGTTTATTGCTCGCAGATCCCCTTCACCAAATTCTGACCCATCTTCCTTCAGGCTGGGATAGCCTTGAGCCGCTTCAATAGGATCAAAATCTGGCACCCAAGCTTTAGCCCGGATTAAGGCGTTGATCGCGCTGGTTCGGGCAGCAGATTTCTTCAGTTCTTCAACCAGAGCAGGAAGCACCGACAGTTTCTGCAGAGTGTCCTGAATTAAAGTGGGTGCCGGTTTGTTGGGGGATATAGTACAGATGATCCACTGTGCACCAGTATATAGTTGTTCAATCAGTGTATAGGCGGCCTTCAATTTCTTCCGCACATCTGACCCCAGATGACCAATGCGTGTCCCTGCAGTGTCAAAAAGGATTAACAAACCGGTAGCTCTATAAGACGGTTGAGGCAATCTAGAAATTAAACCAGCTTACCAAAGATAGCACTGGTCATGGCATGCACATGCCGCTTTATGCTGGCCAATTCGTCCGCCACCGGTTTAAGTGCAGCCTCAGCATCTTGTGCTCGCTTGGTTAAAGCGGATTTTTCAGTAATCCAATCCGCCCGTTCTTTCTTAAAGCTCTCCTTGAGCTGTTCCATGGCGCTTAAAGCGCTGGTTAACTCCTCTTTGGCTTTGGAGGTTTCAGCTTGTTGGGATTTCACATTTTCTTGGAGATCGGCGACTTGGCTTTCTTTCGTCTTCAGCTCAGCCTGCAGGCAGACAGTTATACAATTCAGCAAAATGGTACAAGGATTAAAGTACCAACCACATAACAAGTTATGCACTTGGTACTTGGGGACTAATGCATATTTGATCTTCATCTTTCAATTGCTTACAAAGTCCCAAGATCAATACAAGTATTCAACTTGGCACTTGGGGGCTAATGGCTATTCGCTCGTATGTATTCTAATGCGGTAATCTCAATTATTTAAAGTCCCGGTTTAACTATGCTAAGTTCAACCGGCCCTTGGGGGCTACATCAGCGAATTTCAAAACATTATGATTTATATTAGTAAGTCCCGGTTTGAAAGAAGATTACAAACCGGCCCTTGGGGGCTAGGAGAGTCAGCAAGAATTGAAGCATACAAACAGGAAAGAGCATATGGAAGTTACCTCATATTTATCTTTCATCATGTTAACCAGACCGGCTTCATAGTCACGGCTGGTATACAACCGGTTCAGGTAGCCGGAATGGATATCTTGGGCGTTCAGAGCAGCATAAGTCGCCAGATCAGAATTCCACTTGCCTTTGCCAAAGGCAGCAACTTCTTCCTTGGCAGAGTGTTTGGACAAGGCGACAGGATTGTTTGGCTCTGTATGGCCAGTGCCAGTAATGACAACCTCATCATCCTTGGTATCGCCGGTTTGCACTGGGGCTGTTGGCTTATCAGTAGGTTTTGTTGGACCGGTGGATGTCTCATTCCGGATAGAGCTTGTGGGCTGATTGACAGGATTTGAGGTATCAATAGGTGTGTCTTCAGCAATAAGATCGTCGTCTTGCTGTGGTGGATCATTGGGTATATCCTCAGGAATAGCCGCTTCAAGATCTGGTGTCTTGCCCGGTTCAAGGACGGTATCTTCTTCGGCCGCTTTGTCTAGGCGAGCCTTCTTGCTTGGCCTAGGTTTGGCTCTGAAAGGAATAACAAAATCAAATACAGCATATGTTCCAAGGTGATGTGCTGCAAATATTATGATAAGTATAGCTTACCCAAGCACCGTTTTGAGCGGTGGCAGCTGATAGCTGATGACTCGCCAGAGGATGAGTGGGAAGTAACCTGGTAATCGGAGTTAGATGGATTAAGAGGTTGACGAAAGCAGCCCGCTTTAGGACAAGCACTGACAAACAAATTAGAGACCTCTGAACGGCGTTTCCAAACCGGACTGTTTGGTAAACCGGCGGAGGTAACTACCTGGCCGCTGTGCCGATTGTGCGACGAGCTTCGTGCTGTTGGGTCTTCATAAGAAATTGGGGATCCAAATAAGCAAGAGGATGAGAAAATTTAACTTTCCGGTTTGCCTGACGGATTTTTAGTGAAGGCAAAGGTTCTGAATCGGAAGAGAGAATAATTACCTCTACATCATCAGCATGGCTGGCTTCGGCATCATCCTGACAAATATCATCATCAATATGACGCATGAAGAATAAGCCAAGTAAGTCAAGCCCTACCTCAAGGTCCGGATTATCCATGTCATCATCAGGGGCCGGGTTAGAGGATGCAGTAGTTCTTTTCCTGTGGGCAGTCTTCTTCACAACTTTAGTCTTTTGCCGGGTTGCTCTTTCCGGTTTAGCTGGTTTTTCTGGTTTTTCCTGCGGCAGTTTTTTGCTCCAAAACGGATCATTGCCCTGGTTACACAAACACTGATATTAAACAATGACCAGATATATCAATAGCAGATTTAGCAAAAAGAAAAGTCAAATTCTTACAGCTGGCGGTTTGTTGGTGGCACAGAAGGGAAGCAGGCCGGTTTTAGCACAGATGTGTTCCGGTTCATTCAGCATTTTTTTCACATCCTTTGTGATTTCTTCATCGGTGAGCTGGATGTTGGAATGTCGCAGTGGGTCATCAACATTGCCAGTATACTCACACATCAAACCGGAGCGCTGGCTAAGGGGCAGTACGCTCCATGATATCCAACAACGGGTGAGGTCAACCCCTGTTAAACCGTTGGCCATAAAGGCTCTGAGCTTCGATAATTGAGGAGCATATTTGCTTCTCTCCTGGGCAGTCAACCTTTGCGGAAAGGGGTATGTATTGCTGAGCCGCTCCAGACGAAAGCCAGGCAAGGGATTTTCACCAGCAGGGGAGGTGTCTTTGCAATAGAACCATGTTTGATTCCATTCTTTGGGGTGGCTGTGCAGTTTGGCGTGAGGGTATGTGACTTCTTTCCTTTTCTGAATCGCCACGCCACCCAACTCCGTATTGGAACCGTTAGTAAATTCAGTACGGCGGTTTAGATGGAAACAGTCTCTGAACAATTCCACCGTGGGCTCCTCTTGAAAGAACGCCTCACAGAGCACTTGGAAATGACACATGTTTGTAACCGAGTTGGGGCTAGTATCTTGTGGATGGAGTTGAAAATCGGCTAACATGTCCCGGTAAAATTTAGGACCGGGCGGTTTAAAGCCCCGTGCTAAGTGATCTACGAAAACAACGACCTCTCCTTCTTGAGGTTGGGGAGGACATTCGTTGCCAGGAGCCCTCCAATGGATGGTATCTTTACTGCCTAAGGCGCTGATCAGAACTAAATCGTTCAATTCAGCCTCTGTGACGCGAGAAGGAACCCAGTTGCACTCATATACTTTCTTGGCCATGATGAAATCTATAAGGTAGATAATCCCGGTTCAAAAAATGTTATACCGGAGATAGATCTATCTAAACCGGAGTTTTATGAAGCAACAACAACTGGCGGTTCAACAAGGGGACTAATGGTATATACCGGTTTGGCAATTTTTTCTACAAAGATAAACCGCCTGGTCTAAACATTGAAGCAGATGAGTAAGTTTACAGAAACAGATTTCACAAGACTTCTCTACAGCAACGGATCTGAAGCAAGTTCAGAAAGGAAGGAAAATATTCAAGGTTCAAAAAAAAGAACAGTATTGAATCAATGGGCAGAGATACATATAGATCTATGGTCTTGAGGCATGAAACTAAAGGCGGATGCTAAAACCTACCGCTACACAGAGCAAGGATTCACAGATGCATCTAGGAGCTATCATATGAACACGGAACAGGCGATGAACACTAGAAGAACATGAAACCCTAGAACAGATCTGTATTGAGAAGAGCAGAAAGCTTACCAGGGTTGAGGAAGACGCGGAAGGTCGCCGCGGCGCTCTGGTGCGTTCAGGTTGATGCAGCGGCCAAGGTTGATGCAGAAGTTGACGGCGGCGGCGGAGCTCCGAGGATGGCGACGCGAGGAAGACGAAGAAGAAAGGCACGAAGGGGAGAAAGGAAATGACCTTTCGGTCCTATTTATAAGGCAAAAGGACATGTGTCAGGCGTGACAATCAAGGGGCCATGAAACGGAGTTGTCGCCTCGATTTCCGCAGATATATTAATCAAGGAAGCATAATGGATAAGATTCGTTATGACAGGTGACGTCACTCCGGTTTACAGCAATCAGAGAAGATGACATCATGGCAGTTTACCAATTTACGAGAAGATGTTGAAGATGAAGTTTTGCTAAAGGATTGACATGAACCCGTTCAAATCAATCTGGGGCCTAATGTTGGGGATATTACCGCTGGGCGTAAACCGGCATATCTGGGCCGGGTCAACTTCATCAGTAATTCAAGAGTACTAAAGCCCAAGAAGACAGACAAGGGCCTAAGGCCCGTGATCGGTTTTAGACTTGTAGCCGTAAACCGGCATTTGTATATAAACTTTTATTGTAAGTTAGGAATAGGGAGAGACCAACCCGGATACGAATATGGACCGGTGTTGGGACTCTGTGAACCGACGGGCATCACCCATGTATATAAGGGGACGACCCGGCGGCGGTTCAAGGAGAGAGAACAACTCGAGACATAGGCGAAGCTTGTTTGCTCCCTAGTCATAGAAACCCCATCAATTCCATCACAACTAGACGTAGGCTTTTACCTTCATCGAAGGGGCTGAACTAGTATAAACTCTCTTGCGTCCCTGTGTCCGCTTTAACCCCTTCAAGCTAACCCGTCGCGATGGCTCCATGACTAAGTCCTTTCTCTAGGACATCTGCCGTGACAAAACCACGACAGAGGGGGTGCGGATTGCCATTGAAGGGCATGTGGTCTTCATCTGCTGGTAGAACGTCTGCAAAATCCGCTGACAGGATGTACACAGGTGCAGACCAAGAGATCCTAGGACCACCAAAGTCTGCATATTCTCTGTAAGTCACAGAGCGAGGAACCAAAGTCGGCGCCGGAAAAGACACATAAGCCAGCGAGCGGACAAGCATGGGGTCATCTTGATGCCAATGATGAAATCTACCAAAGGTGCTAATTATGTCCGCAAGGTACTGTGTGCGCCTATAATCCAGTGGAACACCGAGCAACATAACCCATCCACGGCGAAAACCCTGCGTTGCTCTGTAATTTACTCCCTCATCATGCAGGATGAACCTAACAAATCTATCATTGCCCAGATTGAAAGGTGGATGATCCACAAGAGCTTGACGAGCCAGAGCACTACGGAAACGAAAAAGCCCAACTCCTTGTATCCAAGGTTGGGCATCCAGAACCGCTCTTCCCAGATCATTGACAACAAAGTTACTGACCATGTTTCGAAAGATGGCGACTTCTTCAGGTAGAGGAGCTGGCTCGACGATGGCGATGGCATAGTCCTCATGCTGCCGATCTGGAGCCACCGCAGGCGTGAAGAAGGTACGGGGCAGGCGCAGCTCACCACCGTCGATGATGTCGAAGCCTTGCAGGACAAACTCCATGGGGTCCAACGCAATGGTCGCCATTGCCGATGCCGAAGAAGAGAAGCGCCGATCAGAAGTGGCACAGTAGGGAGGCGATGCAATGGGCGATGGGCGAGGCGGAGGAGGCGATGCAGACGGCGAGGAGGGAGGTTGAGGCGTTATGGGCGGTGGCTCTGCTGACTGGCTGGAATCGCCAGATTTGATCCGTGGGACCCACTTGTAAGCTGGTGAAGGAGTAGAATCCGAACAGCCCTTTGCCCTGTGCCCCAACCGAAAGCATCTATCATATTACTTTGGTACTAAATACCTTGTTGCAGATATTAAGTTTCCAGGTGTGGTTGAATTGACAACTCAACTGCTAATACTTGAGAATATTCTTTGGCTCCCCTTGTGTCGAATCAATAAATTTGGGTTGAATACTCTACCCTCAAAAACTGTTGCGATCCCCTATACTTGTGGGTTATCAAGACTATTTTCTGGCACCATTGCCGGGGAGCATAGCTCTATTCTTTGAGTCACTTGGGATTTATATCTGCTGGTCACTATGAAGAACTTGAAAGATCAAAGAACCAAGATTTTTCCCTCAACTATGAGGGGAGGTAAGGAACTGCCATCTAGCTCTGCACTTGATTCACCTTCTGTTTTGAGTAAACTTGCGACACCTACTCCTGCTATTCATTCTGATATGTCGCATGTTATTGATGATGCCACTTCTTCTTTGCATGATACTTATGATGAAACTACTTCTATGTTTGATAATACTGTGCCACTAGGTGAATTTCTTGATGAACAACTTGCTCGGGTTAGAGAAAATGAAATTACCGAAACTGATAATATTGATGAAAGTGATGATGAATATTCTCCCCCTAGATATGAATTGCCTGTTGTGCCTGAGGGTTATGTTATGGATGAAGAAACTGTAGAGACTTCTTAGCTTGCAATGATAGATCTGATCTTAAGAAATTATTAGCCAAGCTTAAAGAAAAGTCTTTGAATGCTAGAATGAAATATGACCCTGCTTTTGCTACTTCACCTATCTTTATTGTTGATAAGGATTATGATTTCTTTGTTGATCCTGAGTTAATTACTTTGGTTGAATCTGATCCTTTCTATGGCTATGAATCTAAAACTATGTGGCACATCTTACTAAATTAAATGATATAGCCACCCTGTTTACTCATGATGAGAAAACTCGCTATTACTTTACCCTTAAGTTGTTTCCATTATCATTAAAGGGTGATGCTAAAACATGGTTTAATTCTCTTGATCCTGGTTGTGTGCGTAGTCCCAAGGATATGATTTATTACTTCTCTGCTAAATATTTCCCCGCTCATAAGAAACAAGCTGCCTTAAGGGAAATATATAATTTTGTGCAAATTGAAGAAGAGAGTCTCCCACAAGCTTGGGGGAGGCTTCTCTGATTACTTAATGCTTTGCCTGATCATCCTCTCGAGAAAAATGAAATACTTGATATCTTTTATAATGGACTAACTGATGCTACCAGAGACTGCCTGGATAGTTGTGCTGGTTGTGTTTTCAGTGAAAGAACTGTTGATCAAGCTGAATTGCTATTGAATAATATATTGACTAATGAAAATAATTGGACACTTCCTGAACCAACTGCTAAGCCAACTCTGAAGAAAAGGGGTATTCTATTTTTCGGTCCTGAAGATATGCAAGAGGCAAAGAAATCTATGAAAGAAAAAGGTATTAAAGCTAAAGATGTTAATAATTTACCACCTATTGAAGAAATACATGGTCTTGATAACCCGACACAGGTAGTAAAGGTAAATTCTCTCTATAGATTCGATAAATGCGAAATTCCATTTACTAAGTTTGCTAGCCAATGCTTGGATGAGTTTGATGACTTTATGGTTAAGCAAGAAAACTTCAATGCTTATGTTGGTAGACAATTGAAACACAATGCTGATATGCTTGAACACTTGAGTGATTACTTGGCTAGTGTTAAAGGTGAGCTTAAACTTATTAGTAAACATGCTTCTATGGTTACCACTCAAGTAGAACAAGTGCTTAAAGCTCAGAATGAATTGCTCAATGAATTAAATAATAAGAAGAATGATAATGCTGTTAGAGTTATGACTAGAGGGGGTAAAATGACTCAGGAACCTTTATATCCTGAGGGTCACCCCAAGAGAATTGAGCAAGATTCTCAGAGAGCTAATATTGATGCACCTAGTTCTTCTAAGAAGAAGAAAAAGAAAAATGATAGGACTCTGCTAGATTGAGACACCTGAGAATCCCAATGATATTTCTATTTTTGATGCTGAAACACAATCTGGTAATGAACATGAACCTAGTGATAATGTTAATGACGATGTTCATGTTGATGCTCAACCTAGCAATGACAATGACGTAGAGATTGAACCTACTGTTGATCTTGATAACCCACAGTCAAAGAATCAATGTTATGATAAGAGAGACTTCGTTGCTAGGAAGCACGGTAAGGAAAGAGAACCATGGGTCCAGAAACCCATGCCCTTTCATCCTAAACCATCCAAGAAAAAGGATGATGAGGATTTTGAGCGCTTTGCTGAAATGATTAGACCTATCTTTTTGCATATGCGTTTGACTGATATGCTTAAAATGAATCCTTATGCTAAGTATATGAAGGATATTGTTACAAATAAAAGAAAGATACCGGAGGTTGAAATTTGCACCATGCTTGCTAATTACACTTTTAAGGGTGGAATACCAAAGAAACTAGGAGATCCTGGAGTACCAACTATATCATGCTCCATTAAAAGAAACTATGTTAAAACTGCTTTATGTGATCTTGGAGCCGGTGTTAGTGTTATGTCTCTCTCTTTATATCATAGACTTGACTTGAATAAGTTGACACCCACTGAAATATCTTTGCAAATGGGTGATAAATCAACTGCTATACTTGTCAGTATTTGTGAGGATTTGCCTGTTGTGGTTGCAAACGTTACTATTTTAACGGAATTTGTTATTCTTGATATTCCCGAGGACGATAGTATGTCTATTATCCTTGGAAGGCCCTTCTTGAATACTGCAGGGGATGTTATTGATTGCAAGAAAGGCAATGTCACTTTTCATGTTAATGGTAATGAGCATATGGTACACTTTCCGAGGAAACAACCTCAAGTCCACAGTATCAATTCTATTGGAAAAATTTCAACAATCACTATTGGAGGTTTTGAATTTCCTCTTCCTACTGTCAAGAAGAAATATGATATTCTTATTGTTGGGGATGTGCATATCCCCGTTGAGGTAACCTAGTGTCATTCAAAATTTCTCCGGTTTCATGTTATTCGAAATGAGTTTGTTAACAAGACCTGATCAACCTTGTTAGTGGATTCCTTTTGATGAGCATGAGTTGGATGAAGTTAGAAAGCACAACTTTCTGTACCCTCCTTTTACTTTCTGTTATTTATTTTAAATAAAGCAAAATAGTATTTTCTGTTTGTTTTCTGAATTATCCTTGCAATAAAAAAATACCCCGAAAATAAAAGTTCTCCAAATGCCCTGAAAATGAAATATGATTTTTTTCTATAATATTTGAGGATTTTAGGCACTGAGAACACAGCAAGGGGAGCAGCCACGTGCCCACGAGGGTGGAGGGTGCGCCCACGCCCCTGGGCATGGCCCCTTCCTCATGGACCCCACGTGGGTCCCCTCCACTTAACCTTGCACCCACACACTTCGTCTTGCTCCAGAAAAAATCACCCACCAGCTCAAACCCGAGTTCTTGCTCATCTTGCTGCTATTTTCGATCTCCATGCTCAAAGCTCCATTCGCAAAACTGCTTTGGGGGATTGTTCTTCGGTATGTGACTCCTCCAATGGTCCAATTAGTTTTTGTTCTAGTGCTTTATTTATTGCAAATTTTTGCTGCTTAGGTGACCCGGTTCTTGAGCTTCCATGTCAAATTTATGTGGTTAAAGTAATTTTAATGCATGATATGGCCTCTAGGCACTTATAGGAGTAGTTGCTATCAATCTTGTTGAGTTTGGTTCACTTTTATCTTAAGTTAATAAAAATTTCAGAAATTTTCAGAAAAAGATGAAGAGATTTTTGAGGGGCTCATAGAGCCGAAGCTCAAAGGATAAGCAAGTTGAGGAGAACAAGAAGCCCAAGTATAATCTCCCTCGTACTGCGGAGGTTCGGCCATGTGAATGGCCTTGTGATGAGTTCTTGAGAGAAGCTGGGATTTATGAGGATTTTTATCATTTGGTTGAGATGGCAGGCCTCACTGCCTTCCTCCAGGACCAGTGTGAACAGTATCTCTTACTCACCAATATATTTGTGCAAAATTTTCATTTCCATGCTAGGAGATCACCACCTTCGGTGGAATTTTATTTATATGATGAGCATAAGGAGAGGTCACTTTATGATTTTTGCCGGGTCTATTTGATACCCTTTACGGGCAGCGTAGAGGAACCGCATTGTAATGATGTGGAAGGGTTTATCGATATGATTGCTGTAGGGGAAACTAGAAAGGTTTCCGATGCAAGAATCACTAGCATACATTTTCATGTTCTGCGTTACTTCGCAATATTTGCTAGTAGATGTTTAATTGGTTGTGGGAACTGCGTAAACCTTAGTGCCCCTGATATTTTTATTTTACTCCATGCCATGTTTTGTGATACTACTTTCAGTTTAGGCGTTATTGTTGCTAAACGGTTAAATTTGAACCATACAAAGGGCCCCGTCCTCGGAGGTATCTTTGCCTCGCGCCTTGCTGCACACTTTAACATACCTATCAGGCATTTTGAGGAACAGGAAAAGTTGCTGCCTTCTATTATTCTAGATTATAAGAGTATGGTAGCACATGAGCTTATTGTTAAGGATAAGAATAGGATACTTAAGTACAAATTAATATTTGGTAAAAATTATTGTGAGATTATTACCTTGCCTGCGTCCTCTTTGTTTAACATATTTTCAGGCACGCACCTCATTTTGCCTGAGGTCATTCATGCGTACCGGGGCCAGATGTCAGTTGTAGAGCCTGAGCCGGAGCCACCACTTGATCCTCACTGTCAGTCTGTTTATCAGTGGAATCCGGAGGAGATCGCCAACCAGTGGCACCCAGAGGACACTCCCCCATACACCGGAGAGGGCCACTTTGATCCATGGGCATAGACCAACTTAGGCCAAAAGCCTAAGCTTGGGGGAGTATGTATTTCTCACCGACATTACATTCATGTTCACACACTCATGCCAATTGTCGGTGCTCATACTTTTTCATTGTATCATCCATGCTACTTTAATTTCTTTTTAAAGCTTTCTTCTTTTGTGTTTGAAAAACCTTAAGAAAAACCAAAATAATTAGTTGTAGCTTTTAGCTAGTTTACTTTCCATGCTTGTAGTAGTAGTAATTAAAAAGAAAACCCAAAAATATTTCTCGATCTTCTTTTGCTTGTTGGGAGCTTTCCCGTGTAAATAGTTTTGTCTTATTTCTTTCTTTGGGGGTCAAGAGGAGTAGACCATAATGAAAATGTTAAGTGGCTCTCATATGCATTATTGTTGATATAACAGAGAGCCCATATTACCTTGTCTTCTCTCTTGAATTGAATGCTTGCAGATTCCAGCTTAGTCCAATGCACGTGCACTATTATTATTATCCACACTATTCGGTTGTGCAAGTGAAAGGCAATAATGACGATATATGATGAACTGACTGAGATGAGAAAAGCTGGTATGAACTCGACCTCCCTTGTTTTTGTAAATATGATTAGTCCATCGTTCCTGATTCAGCCTATTATGAATGAAACATGTTTGCAATGACAATTAGAGATTATAGTTGCTTATGCCATGCTTAATTTTCTAGGAGTTTATAATGCTTTACCTTGCGTGCCAACATGCTATTAAAATGGTTGTGATGTGGTATGATAGGGTGGTATCCTCCTTTGAATGATTCGAGTGGCTTGACTTGGCACATGTTCACGCATGTAGTTGAAACAAAATCAACATAGCCTCTACGATATTTAAGTTCATGGTGAATTATATCCTACTCATGCTTGCATTCGGTGTTGATTAATTTTAATGCATGTTCATGACTGTTGTTGCTCTCTAGCTGGTCGTTTCCCAGTCTCTTTCTAGCCTTCACTTGTACTAAGCGAGAATACTGCTTGTGCATCCAATTCCATAAACCCCAAAGTTATTCCATATGAGTCCACCATACCTACCTATATATGGTATCTACCTGCCATTCCAAGTAAATTTGTATGTGCCAAACTCTAAACCTTCAAATAAACATTCTGTTTTGTATGCTCGAATAGCTCATGTATCAACTAGGGCTGTCTGTATCTTCCATGCTAGGCGGGTTATTCTCAAGAGGAGTGGACTCCGCTCCTCATTCACGAGGAAATGGCTGGTCACCGGGATGCCTAGTACCATGCTCAAATCAAATCAAAATAATTGCAAACAAAACTCCCCCAGGATTGTTGTTAGTTGGAGGCACCCATTGTTTCGGGCAAGCCATGGATTGATGCTTGTTGGTGGTGGGGGAGTATAAACTTTACCATTCTGCTTGGGAACCGCCTATAATGTGTATAGCATGGAAGATATCGAGATCTCTCGGTTGTTATGTTGACAATGAAAGTATACCGCTCAAAATATTATTCACCTCTATTTCAAAATCGAGCTCTGGTACCTCTACAAATCCCTGCTTCCCTCTGCGAAGGGCCTATCTATTTACTTTTATGTTGAGTCATCGTCCTCTTATTAAAAAGCACCAGTTGGAGTGCACCGCTGTCATTTGCATGTATTATCCTTAGTTTACATTGAGTATGACTTGACTAGATCTCTTTTACCATGAATTACAATGTCTAGTCAGTCCTTGATCTTTAAAGGTGCTCTGCATTTATGTTTTGCGGTCTCAAAAAGGGCTAGCGAGATACCATCTTGTTATATCATATTATGATTGTCTTGAGAAAGGGTTGTCATCCGAGATTTATTATTATTGCTCGCTAGTTGATTATGCCATTGATATGAGTAAACATGAGACCTAAATGTTATTGTGAATATGGTTAGTTCATAATATTTGCTGAAAACTTGAATGCTGGCTTTACATATTTACAACAACAAGAGCAAACAGAGTTTGTAAAAGTTTTTCTTTATCACTTTCAGTTTATCAACTGAATTGCTTGAGGACAAGCAAAGTTTTAAGCTTGGGGGGGGTTGATATGTCTTCTTCGTATGTAACATCCCAAAATTCAAAATTTTGGAATGTTATATTAAATAAATAGTTTTGATTGTTTGTTTGATTGTTGTGTGAATGATTGGGGTGAAATTGAGTGCAATTTGAAACTTTATGAAAGTTTAATGAGAGGGAATAAAAGGACGTTCCCAAAAGTGTTTCCATCTGAAATGATTTGAAACCTCATTTGAAAGTAATGCAAACTTCATGCCACTCAAGGACTTTCAAGAAAGGAGATGAAATGACTTCTCCAAAGTTTAAATGAAAGAGAGTGGGGAGTTAAACCACTTTTGAAATTCCATTTGGAATCCCTCCCATTTGAATAGTTTCAAATTCCTTTGACCCATTGCAAAATAAAGAGAGGAGTAATATGACACTCCAAACCAGGGGCAAATTTGAAATATATTTGAATGAGGAAAAACAGAAAAGATTTGGAAGTGGTTTGAAATTCAATTTCAAAACCATTTAGGAGTTATTTAACTTTTAATCAAATTATTTTTCTCCTAAAATAAAATAAATGGAAATAAGGGTAAAATGATTCCCTTCAATGGAAAATTAGGAGAAAATAATTTTGAAATATTTTTGGTATTTTAAAAATGATTTTTATTGGGTTTTATTGCAATAGTGGCATTGTCTGCTTTATTCGAATTTTTGTGGCTTCTATTTGTACATGAAAATATGTGCATGTTTTAGGATTTAGTTTTCTGAAAATTTTGGTATATAATATGTCTATATAAAAGTCTTATTGTTTTTCCTTTATTTAGTTTTCTTGTCTGTGCTTATTTCAAAAAGAAAAAAATGGCCGAAACCGACGGACCGAGGCCCACCTACCCTTCTCTCTCTCCCTCCCTTGGCCCACTTACCACGTCTGCACCCGAACAACCTCCACATCGGTTGCCCGCCCCCTCGCTCATTTCCCCACTGCCGTTGACGCGTGGGGCCTACTGTCCGACCGACCCGCTCCTCCTCTTCTTCCTCCCCACGCCAAGTCACGCCGCCGCCGCCGGAATCCTGATCTTCTCGGGATCACGAATCCCCTCGTCCCCTTCTCCAAGAACCCTCCCCTATATATACCTCTCGCCCCTTGTCCGATTCCCCCTTAAAGCCCCTACTCCCTTCGCCTCTCCTTGTCGCAATTTCTCACCGGAGTCCGCCTCCGCCGCCGCACGCCGTCGCTCACTCCGTCGCCCACGCTCACCCCCGACCTGTCCCAACACTACCAACAGCCGCGCCACCCTCTACCGCGTCGCCTGGTTCCCTTTTTTTCGCTGGAGGACCGCCGTAGGACCAACGCCGACGACCACCGAGCGCCGTCTCCGCCTCGAGCTCGCCGCCGACCGTCTCCGACCACCTCCGTCGATGCCACGACCATCCTTGGGGACGCCACGCGCTGCTGCACCTGCGTGTGGCCTTTTGGACGCCGCCAACCATCGGAGATGCCTCGCCGATGATGCCCAAAGCCCACGCCGCCGTCGACCACTGCGGTGAGCTCTCCACTCCCACTACACCGTTAGGTCTGCATCGGACGCGTTAGATTAGATCTCTTTTTTCCCCAAACCGTTTTCTATTACGGTTAGGTCGTCTATCCGCTAGCTCTTTTCGGCCACAGCTTTAGTCCAGCCGCGTAGCGCCACGTGGCCTTTGACCGATCATAGTGTTTTTTTCACTTTTAGTTTCAGAATAGTTTCTGTTTTGGATTGGTTATAACTTTTATGTTTTAGATCCAAATTGAGAGATTATTTTTGCATTAGATTCAAAATTTGTTGAAGTTTCTGTTTGTATCATTGGATTTCAAATTTGAGTAGTTTAAAATTGAATTTGATGAAATTTATTCATATCACTATTTTGGCCATATCTTGTGTTTTATGAAATATTTTCGATTGATTCTTTTTGCTACTGTTTTGTTATTGTTTTGTCTATCCAATAGCTTGTAGTTATTTATTTTTAGTTTATTTTAAGTAGGTTTCTTGCGAAAACAGTACTGTTTTGCTTATGTAGTTGTTTTAGTCATATAACTAGCAATGTGACCCGCGCATTTGCGCAGCTAGATTTCATATATATTATTATATTTTCTTTTCTTTTCATTGAAATTATGATCTCACCTATTGTGACCTATCATTCTACCAAAGGTATATGTCTTATGGAATCATGATTGCCCTTGGTAAAAATAATTTCATATAGGGTAAATATCTACAACAAATTACAAATGTAACTCAAGTTGCAAATTACAATGAACTTCTATATAGGTCATCATACAGTTCATTTTGTATTGCACTTCGGTTTTAGGCTTTCTTTTCAATTTCATACTCTCTAAACTCTAGATATTTATAAACTTGAAGCATATCTATTTTTTTTTCATTATTCCCATTTTCCTATTTAAAGTAGACTTGCCATTTTTATCTTCACAATTTAAATTTTTGAACCTTATATTCATAATTTAAATTAACTGCGATGTTACACTTTTATATTCAAACAATCAAATGCTACTTATTTCGTGATATGGGAAAGCAAACACATTGCTGGGTAACCAATATATGTTTGTCTTTTGGTGACACCGAGAGTCATGTTTCGCCTGCATGACAACTCGTATACATTAACATATAGGCTTGAGTTGCTCATGTTAGTGCTAGGCTGTGCTCGTCTGTGATTCAAATTTAATCTCAACTGCTATGTCGAGCTCTCATGAGCATAAAATATTTAATATGAAACATTATATTTTGGACCTACCATATACTTTTGATTATTTAGCATATGTGGAGCGGTCTTCCCATGTCACTTGGTCATCGAAGGCAACATAATTGTTATCTATATTATAAGAATATCAGCTTATGCTAATGACTATTTTTTATGTTGTTTGAATTGAAATATAATTTGTACCATTACAGAAAGTGTGAGGTTAATTTTTGACTTGCAATCTTCGTTGTTTGGAATATTTCAATTTTCTAGTATGATACATCTGGCCACCATTATTACCTAGTCATATGTACATGAGCGACTCATGTTTATTCTCTTTTATTATTTTATGAAACCCATGCAATTTTATTATCTTACATCAATATTGATCCTTAAAACTGAAAGTCAAATTTAGAATATCAGTATAGTTTTATCGCATTTTAGTTTCTGGTCGATTTTTCTTCTATAAAAATTGCCCATTAATGTAAAAGTATTACAAAATTTCGTTCACTTCATGGATTTATGTGGAACCTACAGGAATTCCAAATTGCTAATATTTAATTTTTTATACCAGTTCCATAAAGGCATTTTAGCTACAGGTTGATTTTCCTTATATAAAAATTGCTTGTTCTTACAAAAAGTGGAACAACATTTAGCTCATTTGATGCATTTCTGTGGAATATGCAAGAATTCCAAATCGCTATTTTGTTTGTTTTTTATAGCAATTATATATGGACGTACTTTTTTAGGGAAAATAAAGACGTACATATTTTTAGGGGTGACATAAAGACACCCATGTTAGCCTTTTGTTTCTCAGTGGGATTACGTGTTAGTCTTTTTTCTCATCGGATTTGTTTGGGGCTTCTGCATGATTTTTCTGATTCATGAGCCCCGGCCATATATGTCTCCTGCATGGCCGGTGATTCCAGCCTTTCAATATTATTTTATTTGCATTGAAGAGTCCGGTCCCTGTTAAAAAAGGAATCCGTGTATGCCACCATAATCGGTTTCAGCTTTTGTGTTTTAACGTGTAGCACTTGCCTAATCCGGTAGGAAACCATCGTGTGGTCCTCAGTTTGTACGGTGCCTAATTTTTTACATGCAGTATTTGCCTAATATCCACCGTTGATACATCTTAGTTTTTAAAGTGTCAAATCATCACCGTTCATTTTCTATCATTTTAAGTATATAATAGATTAGTGTTTTTAATTATTTTTAGTTAATTCTTTTTGTAGATTTTTACATGTTGTCATATGTTTCTGTTAGACTACAGTAGATAAATTTTTGTAGTTATTTATTAGTGTTTAGCTACTGTTTTAGTATTTGTTTGTTTAGTTCATAGTGATAGTTGATAAAAATAGTTTTATTAGTTTTAATGTATTTCTTTTTGCCACTTCAATATATGTTGTTATTGGTTCTTTTATTTAGAAGTAAAATAAGTTTTCATAAATTATTTTAGTATTGTTTGCTATTGTCTTAGTGTTTTCTAGTTGTTATAGTTGTTTTAGTGTTAACTAGATAGTTATAATAGTTTTTATACTAGTTCTTTTTGCTAGTGAATGCTTTAGTAAATTATTTTCTGTTGTTTCATTAGAATTATATTTTCTTTGTTGTAGAACAAATTGTTAGAGTAATTTGGTGTTGCTACGAGAGTATTGTCTGTTATTGTGTGAGTTGGTTTCTCCCTTGCTTTCTTGAAGTTTTTTTTTTGAATTCTATTTGGTTTTCTTTGACTTCATTATTGTTTTATTTATTGCTTTTTGGTTGTTATTTTGATTGCTAGTATTGTTTGATAGGATTATTACTTATGTGAGTATAATGTTTGGTTGTTATTTTGATTGCTAGATGTTTCATTTAGCTTGCAGAATCAATGGAATTATCCGAACTAAGTTCATCGACAAGAGAAATCCTGCAATGCTTGTGAGAACTCCCGAGTGTTAGAAATGCGAGATTCGCTAAACCTTATACAGAGTAATGATTTGGGTGCGGAATGGATTGATCACCATACCGACTTACTCTGATCATTCTCTCTTGCTATTTGGAATGGTAAATCTGAGTGACTTACCTATAGTAGAGAGACGACGATGTCAAACCTTGTTTAAACCCTAGAATGGTAGAACGACGAAACCCTATACAGGCAACTGTTGCCAATCGTAGGTTATACGGTGAGATTTAGCTCAGACCCATTTTCTGCAGGAGAAACCATTAATTGTTGACCACCATGAGATTTTCGATAGTTGTTTAGTACTGGCGACAGACCCGTCAATTGAGAAGACTCATCCTCAGAAGAACCTCACCATGATTGAGAGGACACAAGATTTTGAGAAAAAAGGTTATGCCCCTACCGGAAGAGCCTCAGTGAAGGAATTATCCCAGAGAATATGAGAAGACCCACATCATCTAGGTACATGAGTTTTCTCGGAATCACAACCCTTATTTTAAGTGTGGTAGCACACTAGACCATTCCGATCAATGGAATTGCTGGAAGACCCCCAAACACTAACCTTTTCTTGCTAGCCTTTTCGAATCTCGAGGACGCGATTCATTTTAAGTGTGTTAGGTTTGTAACATCCTAAAATTCAAAATTTTGGAATGTTATATTAAATAAATAGTTTTGATTGTTTGTTTGATTGTTGTGTGAATGATTGGGTGAAATTGAGTGCAATCTGAAACTTTTTGAAAGTTGAATGAGAGGGAATAAAAGGACTTTCCCAAAAGTGTTTCCATCTGAAATGATTTGAAACCTCATTTGAAAGTAATGCAAACTTCATGCCACTCAAGGACTTTCAAGAGAGGAGATGAAATGACTTCTCCAAAGTTTAAATGAAAGAGAGTGGGGAGTTAAACCACTTTTGAAATTCCATTTGGAATCCCTCCCATTTGAATAGTTTCAAATTCCTTTGACCCATTGCAAAATAAAGAGAGGAGTAATATGACACTCCAAACCAGGGGCAAATTTGAAATATATTTGAATGAGGAAAAACAGAAAAGATTTGGAAGTGGTTTGAAATTCAATTTCAAAACCATTTAGGAGTTATTTGACTTTTAATCAAATTATTTTTCTCCTAAAATAAAATAAATGGAAATAAGGGTAAAATGATTCCCTTCAATGGAAAATTAGGAGAAAATAATTTTGAAATAATTTTGGTATTTTAAAAATGATTTTTATTGGGTTTTATTGCAACGGTGGCATTGTCTGCTTTATTCGAATTTTTGTGGCTTCTATTTGTACATGAAAATATGTGCATGTTTTAGGATTTAGTTTTCTGAAAATTTTGGTATATAATATGTCTATATAAAAGTCTTATTGTTTTTCCTTTATTTAGTTTTCTTGTTTGTGCCTATTTCAAAAAACAAAAAAATGGCCGAAGCCGACGGACCGAGGCCCACCTACCCTTCTCTCTCTCCCTTCCTCGGCCCACTTACCATGCCCGCGCCCGAACCACCTCCACATCGGTTGCCTGCCCCCTCGCTCATTTCCCCACTACCGTTGACGCGCGGGGCCTACTGTCCGACCCAACCCGCTCCTCCTCTTCTTCCTCCCCACGCCAAGTCGCGCCGCCGCCGCCGGAATCCCGATCTTCTCGGGATCAAGAATCCCCTCGCCCCTTCTCCAAGCACCCTCCCCTATATATAACTCTCGCCCCTCGTTGGATTCCCCCTTAAAGCCCCTACTCCTGTCGCCTCTCCCCGTTGCAATTTCTCGCTGGAGTCCGCCTCCGCCGCCGCACGCCGTCGCTCACTCCGCCGCCCACGCTCACCCCCGACCTCTCCCAACACCACCAATAGCCGCGCCACCCCCTACCACGTCGCCCGGTTCCCTTTTTTCGCCGGAGGACCGCCGTAGGGCCAACATCGACGACCACCGAGCGCCATCTCTGCCTCGAGCTCGCCGCCGACCACCTCTGCCGACGCCACAACCATCTTTGGGGACGCCACGCGTTGCTGCACCTGCCTGTGGCCTTTTTTGACGCCGCTGACCATCGGAGACGCCTCGCCGACGACGCCCGAAGCCCACGCCGTCGTCGACCACCGCGGTGAGCTCTCCACTCCTACTCCACGGTTAGATCTGCATCAGACGTGTTAGATTAGATCTCTTTTTTGCCCCAAACCGTTTTCTGTTACGGTTGGGTCGTCCATCCGCTAGCTGTTTTCGGCCACCGCTTTAGTCCAGCCGCGTAGCGCCACGTGGCCTTTGACTGGTCGTAGTGTTTTTTTTGTTTTAGTTTCAGAATAGTTTCTGTTTTAGATTGGTTATAACTTTTATGTTTTAATCCAAATTGAGAGATTCTTTTTTGCATTAGATTCAAAATTTGTTGAAGTTCTATTTGTACCATTGGATTTAAAATTTGACTAGTTTAAAATTGAATTTGATTAAATTTATTCAAATCACTATTTTGGCCGTATCTTGAGTTTTATGAAATATTTTTGATTGATTCCTTTTGCTACTGTTTTGTTATTGTTTTGTCTATCCAGTAGCTTATAGTTATTTATTTTTAGTTTATTTTAGTTAGGTTTATTGTGAAAATAGTACTATTTTGCTTATGTAGTTGTTTTAGTCATATAATTAGTGTTTTTAATTATTTTTAGTTAATTCTTTTTGTAGATTTTTACATGTTATCATATGTTTCTGTTAGACTACAGTAGATAAATTTTTGTAGTTATTTATTAGTGTTTAGCTACTGTTTTAGTATTTGTTTGTTTAGTTCATAGTGATAGTTGATACAAATAGTTTTATTAGTTTTAATGTATTTCTTTTTGCCACTTCAATATATGTTGTTATTGGTTTTGTTATTTAGAAGTAAAATAAGTTTTCATAAATTATTTTAGTATTGTTTACTATTGTCTTAGTGTTTTCTAGTTGTTATAGTTGTTCTAGTGTTAACTAGATAGTTATAATAGTTTTTATACTAGTTCTTTTTGCTAGTGAATGCTTTAGTAAATTATTTTCTATTGTTTCATTAGAATTATATTTTATTTGTTGTAGAACAAAATGTTAGAGTAATTTGGTGTTGCTACGAGAGTATTGTCTGTTATTGTGTGAGTTGGTTTCTCCCTTGCTTTCTTGAAGTTTTTTTTGAATTCTATTTGGTTTTCTTTGACTTCATTATTGTTTTATTTATTGCTTTTTGGTTGTTATTTTGATTGCTAGTATTGTTTTCTAGGATTATTACTTATGTGAGTATAATGTTTGACTATATAGATTTTATCGGAGTGACGAATAGTTTATCAAAGATTTCGAGAGCGTTATTATCTTCATCAAGTAATACCAGGCAAGTTCACTTTGACCATGTTTTTCATACCTATGTTTTATTTGCATGTAGTAGCACCCTGTCAACAATCCCTCCAGTAGTGTTACTGAATCTTGTAGTTGAGTAGAATGCATGAGGTAGGAACCCATCTACCTGTTACCAAGCCCGGGACGTTATATAGTTTTGATGCTATGCTATAGTAGATGGGGTTTGTTATGAGTGCATGAGAGTGGTGTGAAGAAGGAGGACTCTACGTCAATAACAACAACTCCATGATGGAATCTGCAAGGACTGCAGTCTCAAGACGAGAATTCAATACACACTACTGGGTGAAGGACGGTTGACGGGCACCCTGGAGCAACCAGTGGATGGCCGGGATGCATGGAGAAGCGCCATGACATCTAGCGGAAAGCTTTACCCAAACTCAAAGAGACGGAAGAATACTTCATGCCCAGAAGCTTACCTGTGCAACCGCAAGTCACTATGGGCTCTGGCTTGGTTGACCTTAGTTGTGACTCTGGCTGGGACGGTGCTAGCAGATGTAGAACTACGGTAGGATTGGATGAGCACCGGACATCGGTTGGCGGAACCATGTCATGATAGAAAACTCCGTAGTACAGACTCCGGTTAATTCCTTTGATGTAGGGAAAATAAAACCAGCATTTATGCAAACAAAACTCAGATACAGAGCCACAAAGCCATATTGCATATAGTATAGTTTATCATTTGTTTTCTCTTATTGTGATCTTGCCGGTACATTCAATGTAGTGACCTACACGGCTGCAACGTATCATGTTGCAGATATTTCTTCGACGAGTAAGAGTTACGATACAGGGTTACGGTCTACACTCAACTTGCCGATGGCGTTGATGGGACTCCACACCCGTTGATTGTTTCCGCTGAGACTTTTAAGGTATATATCAGTTTTACATTAATTATACATGTGATTGCACTTTGATATATACATTGATGTACTGCGTGTGCCAGCATACTGATCCAGGGATGGCACCGATACACAGAGGCTTGACCGTCTGAGGTCGGGTCGCTACATCGTATCTACTTTTCCAAACACTTTGCCCTTGTTTTGGACTCTAACTTGCATGATTTGAATGGAACTAACCCGGACTGACGTTGTTTTCAGTAGAATTGCCATGGTGTTATTTTTGTGTAGAAATAAAAGTTCTCAGAATGACCTAAAAATCAGCAAAGATTATTTTTGGAATATATAAAAAATACTGGCAAAAGAATCCACGTCAGGGGGCCCACACCCTATCCATGAGGGTGGGGGCGCGCCTACCCCCTGCCTCGTGGGCCCCCTGACGCTCCACCGACCTCAACTCCAACTCCATATATTCTCTTTCAGGGAGAAAAACATCAGAGAGAAGGATTCATCACGTTTTACGATACGGAGTTGCCGCCGCCCTAAACTCTCTCGGGAGGGCTGATCTGGAGTCCGTTCGGGGCTCTGGAGAGGGGAATCCATCGCCATCGTCATCATCAACCTTCCTCCATCACCAATTTCATGATGCTCACCACCGTGCATGAGTAATTCCATCGTAGGCTTGCTGGACGGTGATGGGTTGGATGAGATTTATCACGTAATCGAGTTAGTTTTGTTAGGGTTTGATCCCTAGTATCCACTATGTTGTCAGATTGATGTTGCTATGACTTTGCTATGCTTAATGCTTGTCATTAGGGCCTGAGTGCCATGATTTCAGATCTGAACCTATTATGTTTTGATGAATATATGTGAGTTCTTGATCCTATCTTGCAAGTCTATAGTCACCTATTACATGTTATGATCCGTTAACCCCGAAGTGACAATAATCAGGATACTTACCGATGATGACCGCAGTTTGAGGAGTTCATGTATTCACTATGTGTTAATGCTTTGGTCCGGTACTCTATTAAAAGGAGGCCTTAATATCCCTTAGTTTCCAATAGGACCCTGCTGCCACGGGAGGGTAGGACAAAAGATGTCATGCACGTTCTTTTCCATAAGCACGTATGACTATATTCGGAATACATGCCTACATTACATTGATGAACTGGAGCTAGTTCTGTGTCACCCTATGTTGTAACCATTGCATGATTGATCGCATCCGACATAATTATCTATCACTGATCCATTGCCTACGAGCTTTTCATATATTGTTCCTCGCTTATTTACTTTTCCGTTGCTACTGTTACAATCACTATAAAACCAAAAATATTACTTTTGCTACCGTTACCACTACTATCATATTACTTTGCTACTAAATACCTTGCTGCAGATATTAAGTTTCTAGGTGTGGTTGAATTGACAACTTAGCTGCTAATACTTGAGAATATTCTTTGGCTCCCCTTGTGCCGAATCAATAAATTTGGGTTGAATACTCTACCCTCGAAAACTGTTGCGATCCCCTATACTTGTGGGTTATCAATAACCACTAGAATACTATCATAATTGTTGACCTTGGCAGCCCTTTAATGAAATCCATGGTAATCCAAGACCAAGCTTGCTTTGGCACTTGAAGTAGTTGCATCAATCCTTGGAGTTTAGTATGTTCAGCCTTTGCTTGCCGGCACACAGTGCATTGTTTCACAGAAAGCATCCACTAAATCTTTCATATTTGGGCAAGCAAATAAATGTTAAATTCGGTGGTATGTTGTTGTAGTGCCAGAATGCCCACTAACTTAGCATGCAGGGCTTATAGTATGTGATGTTGAGAAAGCGTATTATGTCCCTACCACATAGATTCTTCCTTTGTACCCGATGAGTGATGGGGAAGGAAGCATGGAAATTAAAAAAAAAATCCTATGAACACCCAAGATATATCTAGGAGAAGCATAGCAACGAGAGGGGAGAGTGTGTCTATGTACCCTCGTAGACCGAAAGGGAAGCGTATATAACACGGTTGATGTAGTTGTACTCTTCGCGATCCGATCATGATCCAACCGATATAGTGCCGAATGGACGACACCTTCGAGTTTAGCACATGTGCGGCTCGATGATATCTCCTCCTCCTTGATCCAACAAGAGAACACAGAGAAGTAGATGGGATCACAACCTGCATGACGGCGTGGTGGTGATGGTGGTGGTGGAGCTAGTTCAGTAGGGCTTCGCCAAGCGCTACTAGAACGAGGACGAAGGAACTACAGAGTAACGTGAGAGAGAGGGGCGCCAAGGGATTGGTGTGTGATCTTGGGGAACCCCCCTCTATATATATAGGTGGAGGGGCATGGGGAACAACCCCTCCAAGCCCTGGGGTGCAGCCAAGGGGGAGAGGACTTGGACTCCGAGTCCAATCCTATTCCTACTAGGACTCACCCTTTTTCCCTTCCCTAGCCACATGGGCTTTTGAGGTCTTGGTGCACCAAGCTCAATAAGGCCAGGTCACCATGCCAGCCCTTGGGTCGTGTTGGACCCAATTGTGGACTTTTGGACCCCTCCAGAATCCTTCGGAACCTTCTAGAACCTTCACGGTACAATACCAAAAAAGACACTTTTTCCAGAACCCAAAATATGACTTCCCATATACAAATCTTTACCTCTCAACCATTCCAAGATTCCTCATGATGTCCGGGATCTCATTCGGGACTCCGAAAAACATTTGGTTACCAATCATCAAATATCCCAATACTACTCTAGCATCAACGAACGTTAAGCGTGCGACCCTACGGGTTTGGGAATCATGTAGTCATGACCGAGACACCTCTCCGGTCAATAACCAATAGCGGGACTCTGATGCCCATATTGATTCCTACATATTCCACGAAGATCTTTTATCGGTTGAACCACGATGTCAAGGATTCGGTTAATCCCATATGCAATTCCCTTTGTCCGGTGATATGTTACTTGCTCGAGATTCGATCGTCGTTATCTCCATACCTAGTTCAATCTCGTTACCGGCAAGTCTATTTACTCATTCCGTAATACAAGATCCCAACTCATTAGTCACATTGCTTGCAAGCTCTTTAAAGTGTTGTATTACCGAGAGGGCCCAGAGATATCTCTCCGTGATACGGAGTGACAAATCCCAGTCTTGATCCATGCCAACTCAACAGGTACCTTCGAAGCTACCTGCAGAGCACCTTTATGATCACCCAGCTACAAAGTGACGTTTGGATACATACTGGAAGTGCTAGTTATCGACTAGAGGGGGTGAATAGGCAATTTTTATGGAAGTCTTCAAAACACGAGGTCTTTGAAGACAAACAATGGAAATGAACCTATTGATATGCAACGGAAGGTAGACTACACTAGACAAGCCATAGTCAAGATTGCAATGAAGTGAAAGCACGAAGACTATCAGCAACTAGATAGTAAGGATCAGGAAGTAAGACAAGCTTTAAGGTTTAAGGTTTGGCTGCGCACAGATCGCCCGGATCGCATCCCGGGCCGGCGGAGGCTATTCATCGAGGAGCCTCGTCAGGGGCGTAACTCCATCTGGCCGCGTGCCGCTCGGTCATCGATGCTATGGTATTATGTGGACATTTGCAAGCTTGTGGAGCCGGTCGTGGACGAAGAAGACGATTCGGAGCTATCGCCGCCGGCGTGTCCTCCCAGGCTGCCTGATGGCGCAGGCTCCTTCGGTCGTGGCGACGATGGTCGTGGCCATGATGGCGCGGGTGGAGCCCAGAGGGGCGCCGCGGATGCGGGTGGACTTGCCTCGCCGCCGGCTGGCGGAGATGCTCCGTCGGATCCATCACCGGCGCTGGGCGGGGAAGAGTTTCAAAATAAAGTGCATGCCGAGGTCAGCGACTGTGAGGATAGGATGGGTCAGGCTGGGGGCCCGACCAGTCTAGCTGCCTAGGGTCAGCTTTTGACCCGGCCTGCCCTGGCCCCATCGGTGGAACTAACATCGATCATCTTGGTGGAGGGTGCTAGGGCCAATCGGGTGGCTTCCTCCCACGCCTCGGGTCCGGAGGCCTGCACTGTCGGCTTGGCGGGATGCGAGCCGGTGGGGTCGCCTTTTTCTGTCACCCTACCACGATGTCGTTGTGGATTGGAGGGGCCGTTGAGGCGACCGATGGAAGCGTCTGCAGCGTCGGCAGATGGACGTGTCCTGGTGGGATCAATGGAACTCCTGGTGGGGCCAACTGCTGGGCTGCCCCCAAGCGGGGGAGAAAAGGGTGTTGGATCCAATGATGGTGACCGGGATCCGGATGGGACACCTCCCATGCAGTCGCTTCATGTTGTCTGCGTGGACAACACTGATTGGACAAGGACAGGCTGCATGCAAATCTCTACGGGCGAGGATTTGGTCTTATCATACGAGCTAAGCCTCGGTCCGAGTGTTTCGGCGGCTGCGCTAACGCAAATGGAAGGCCCGGGGTGTGAAACCTTCATGGTGTCTCTATCCCAGGCGAACGCGGACACACCTTCGGGCGGTGCTCTTGTTGGTCGGGCATGCGCCACTTGTAACCGCGGGACGCAGGATGCCGGAGCATGCAGGATGCGGACGGACGACGACAAGCTCCAGGAGTTCTACACCCAAGTTGTTAAGGCGATCACGCCGCTGCTCACCAAGCCGCAGGAGCAAGCCAAAGCTACTACGAGGGAACGGCCCAGGAAGCGGCAACAACTTATCTGCGCCACTCCGAGGCGTAGCACCTGCATCACAAGAGGGCTAGGGCGTGGATCAGTGGCTAGCAGGCAGCAGCAGACCATCATTCGCAAGCTTTGTCTCGCTCACGAGGGGGAGACCACCGGGGATGCGGCGCTTCAAGCTTACGTGGACCTTTTCCCAAACCCGCTCTCGGACACACATATTGCGGCCATCATTGCTCTCTTTGGGTGGGAGCCTTCGATGCTTCCGATGCAGGAGCCGCCGGTGGTTGTGGCCGCGGCCACATAGGCATCCTTGTGGTGCAGCGGACGTGTGTGGGCTGTTCTTATGGCCGCACAACCTCTGAAAGTTCTGGTGTGGAACGTGCGCGGCCTCAATTCTCCGGCACGGCGCAATGCCATTCATCAAGTAGTTGTAGACACGAACCCTACTATCGTGTGCTTCCAGGAAATGAAGTTGGAACTTGTAACAGTAGAGATCGTTCGGCATTGCCTTGGGAATAGATTTGAAAATTTCTACTACTTACCGGCCAATGGCACACGTGGAGGCATTTTGATCACATGGGATGCACTCATGGTCTCACTCTTCAATCCGTACACCACGCAAAATACCCTGACGGCCCTGGTCAAGCCTGAGGGGGCTCCGGAGTGGTGGCTGACGTGCGTTTATGGCCCCCAGCTTGATCATGAGAAGGTGGAATTCCTCGAGGAGCTGGTGGAAATTCGGGATCTTCATGTTGGCCCCTGGGCCGTGGTGGGAGACTTCAATCTTTTGGCAGCGGAAAGCGACAAGAGTAATGATGCGGTCAATAGGCGTATGATAGCCCGTTTTCGGTCTTCGTTGAACGGATTGGAGCTCAAGGAACTCTATCTAAGTGGAAGGATATTTACTTGGTCGAACGAGCGCGAGAATGTCACCAAAGAGAAGATTGATCATGTATTCAACACAAATGCATGGGAGGACCTCCATCCGTCTTGCTTCCTAAAAGCATTGGGTACTTCCGTTTCGGACCATTGTCCAATGCTTATTGATCTCCATGCCGACATATATGTGGGACGCAGGTTCCGGTTTGAGGCCTTTTGGCCACGTGCGGAGGGGTTCATGGACACGGTTTCTATGGCTTGGAACTCGGTGCCCTCGGTGGGCAATCCTTTTGTCGTCCTGGACAATAAGCTTAGGGCCACGGCCAAGAAGTTGCAAGGATGGAGTGACCGGTGGATAGGAAATGTCAAGCTACAGATTGCTATGGCTATGGAGCTCATATATAGGCTGGACAGCGCCTCGGATCACAGACCCCTTTTGGCGGCTGAATTTCTCCTTAGGAAAACCCTCAAGAGGAAGCTTCTAGGCCTTTGCTCGATAGAGAGGGGCATCGCTAGACAGAGGTCTCGTATTCTGCACTTGAAAGAATGGGACGCCAGCACTGAATTCTTCTTCTGGCATGCTAGGCAAAGACGAAGGAAGAACATGATAACTTCCCTCAGGAAGGATGAGCAGCTAATCACTGGGCACGATCAGATAGCGGAGGAAGTGGACGATTACTATGGCCAGCTGCTCGGCACGACCAAGGAGAGGGGTGCCGCCTTGCGGCTTGAGGACCTGGGGCTCCCGAGGCTTGATCTATCACACCTAGAGCTGCCTTTCACCAAGGAGGAGCTTGAGAAGGTGGTCAAATCGCTGCCATCGGACAAGCCACCGGGGCCGGATGGGTTCAGCAATAGGGTTTATGCTTGCTGCTGGAGCATCATCAAGCTGTACTTGCTTAGGGCGTTGGACGCGTTTTACCGTGGAGACACACGGGGCATGCCAGCAATTAACAAGGCGCTGGTGTCCTTGTTGGCGAAGATGGATGGGGCGAAGGAGCTCCGCGAGTACAGACCAGTGAGCATGGTGCACAACACAATCAAGATCTTCGACAAAGTACTCGCTTCTAGGCTCGTGGATGATCTACCTTGCTTGGTGGGCAAGCACCAGAGCGCATTCGTGAAGGGAAGATATTTACATGATAATTTCATGCTCGTGCAAGGAACGGCTAGGCGGCTTCATGTCTTGAGGGATCCCACCATGCTCTTAAAGCTCCACATATCGAAAGCTTTTGATTCCGTCCAGTGGCCATTCTTATTGGAGGTTTTGCATGCTATGGGTTTTGGACAACGGTGGATTGGGTGGATCTGTGGGCTCCTTGCCACATCCTCCACGAGAGTTATGGTCAATGGAGTCCCAGGGAAGCCAATATACAACAAATGTGGACTAAGACAGGGGAACCCAATGTCGCCAATGCTCTTTCTTCTTGTCATGGAGCCACTTCAGCGGCTCTTCCACCGGGCGGCTGAGCTTGGCCTCCTTGCCCCCCTTGCACCATCCGGACTACGGCACATGATGTCAATCTTTGTGGACGATGTCATGGTATTTCTTAAACCACACATGATGGACTTGCGGGCGTGCTCACTCATTCTGGAGATTTTTGCTGCTGCCTCGGGCCTCAAGGCCAACTTGCGCAAGAGTGCTGCGCTACCGATCAGGTACATGCAGGACCAAATAGAGGTGGTGGTTGATACCCTTGGCTGCTCACTTGGGAGATTCCCGATAAGATATCTTGGGCTCCCATTGACCATACGTCGGCAATCAACAGCCCAGCTTCAGGGGCTGGTGGAACACATTGCGACATGCCTACCCACTTGGAGAGCTTCATCACTTCCGAAGAGTGGAAGGCTACTCCTTGTCAAGTCGGTGCTATCATCAATGCCAATACATGCGATGCTAGCAATGGAGCTCCTAGCTAAGATAATAAAGGCCATAAACAAAATTCTGCGAGGGTTTTTATGGTGTGGAAAAGCAGAGGCGAATGGAGGAAACTATTCCGTTGCATGGACGGTTGTTTGTGCCCCCAAGTGGGCAGGTGGCCTTGGGATTCCGGACCTTAAGTGGATGAACATCGCCATGCAAGCCATATGGCCATGGCTCACCCGGACAGATAACTCGAGACCATGGAGTGAGTTCACCATATCGGTGCCAAAAGCAGCTAGGCAGCTATGCAACGCAGCGATGCACACGACGGTCGGAGACGGTAGACAGGCTTTGTTCTGGGAGGACATGTGGCTGGAAGAATTCAGGATCGGGGAAGTTGCACCGGCCATCTACTCCAGGATTCCCAAACGCGTTCGTTGGCAACTCCACATCAATGAGGCATTAGCTAATGGTGCGTGGGCATAGTACATGGGTCCGAATTTGGAGGGGCCGGCGCTCCTCCAGTTTATGGCGCTTGGGAGCGGGTCCAAGGATATCAACTCCAGGAGGGAGTGCACGAGTGGATCATGTGGGCATGTGAGAGGAACGGGGTCTACTCTGCTAGCTCGGCTTACACAGTGAAGTTCTCAGGCAGGGAGGTGGTCCCGACAGCGGCAGCAACGTGGAAAATTGGTCCCCCCTTCAGTGCCGTTTTTTCACTTGGCTCGCGGTGCGGAACCGCTGTTGGACCTTGGATCGTTTGGCCAGGAGGGGGCTGCCGCATCAGGAGGTTTGCCCGCTTTGCGACCAGGAAGATGAAATGATGAACCATATCACGCTTCAGTGCGCCTTCTCCCGGTTCTTTTGGCTGCAGATTTGCACGGCACTGGGCAAGCCGCAGTGGACGCCAACGCAGGACGACATGCTGCCATCATGGCTGGTAAACATACGAGGGGACGGCATGCCGGCGAGGGACTTGCGGACCATCATCATCCTTTCCCTTTGGGAGCTCTGGAAACATCGGAATGGGATCGTGTTTGACGGTGACTCCCCATCGCTTAATAGACTCTTTGGTAGGATCCTTTCGGAGGGTAGGGCTTGGAAGACGGCTGGCCTCATACGATCGGACTTGGAACCCTTCTTTAGGTGGATACATAGGTGGGTCGGAGGTGAGGTGTAGTGTGTACCCTTGATACGGTGGAGTGGGTGTGTTGTAACACCCTCGACGGAGGGCTCTTGTACCCCTTTTCTCTCTCTTTAATGCAAGATACGCATGCTATGCGTATTCGAAAAAAGGAAGTAAGACAATATGAAGCCAAACAATTAATAGTCTTCACTCAGTGAAGTTGGTAGGATCGAAAGTATGTCTAGAGGGGGGTGATTAGACTACTTGACCAAATAAAACTTAACCTTTTCCCAATTTTAGTTCTTGGCAGATTTTAGCTAATTTAGGACAAGTCAAGCAATCATCACATAATTCAAGCAAGCATGCAAAGAGTATATAGGCAGCGGAAAATAAAGCATGCAACTTGCAAGAATGTAAAGGGAAGGGTTTGGAGAATTCAAACGCAATTGGAGACACGGATGTTTTTCCCGTGGTTCGGATAGGTGGTGCTATCCTACATCCACGTTGATGGAGACTTCAACCCACGAAGGGTAACGGTTGCGCGAGTCCACACAGGGCTCCACCCAAGGGTAACGGTTGCGCGAGTCCACACAGGGGATCCACCCACGAAGGGTCCACGAAGAAGCAACCACCCACAAAGGGTCCACGAAGAAGCAACCTTGTCTATCCCACCATGGCCATCGCCCACACAGGACTTGCCTCACTAGCGGTAGATCTTCACAAAGTAGGCGATCTCCTTGCCCTTACAAACTCCTTGGTTCAACTCCACAATCTTGTCGGAGGCTCCCAAGTGACACCTAGCCAATCTAGGAGACACCACTCTCCAAGAAGTAACAAATGGTGTGTAGGTAATGAACTCCTTGCTCTTGTGCTTCAAATGGTAGTCTCCCCAACACTCAACTCTCTCTCATAGGATTTGGATTTGGTGGAAAGAAGATTTGAGTGGAAAGCAACTTGGGAAGGCTAGAGATCAAGATTCATATGGTAGGAATGGAATATCTTGGTCTCAACACATGAGTAGGTGGTTCTCTCTCAGAACATATGAGTTGGAATGGTGTGTGTGTGTTCTGATGGCTCTCTCCATAAATGAAGAGGAGGTGGAGGGGTATATATAGCCTCCACACAAAATCCAACCGTTACACAGTTTTCCAATCTCGGTGGGACCGAATCAATAAACTCGGTCGGACCGAAAATGTAAACCTAGTGACCGTTAGAGATTTTCGGTGGGACTGACATGCAACTCGGTAGGACCGATATGGTTAGGGTTTGGGCATAACGTAATCTCGGTGCGACCGATTACACAAACTCGGTGAGACCGAATTTGGTAATTAGCTAACCAGAGAGTTGGTCAGGCAAACTCGGTGGGACCGATTTGCTCTTTCGGTGAGACCGAAAGTTACAAAGGGGAAACACTGAATTTACATTGCAATCTCGGTGGGACCGATTCGCTCTTTCGGTGAGACCGAAAAGTTACGAAAGGGAAACAGAGAGTTTGCAACCCCATCTCGGTGAGACCGAGATCCCTATCGGTAGGACCGAATTGCTAGGGTTTGGCAGTGGCTAATGACAAGTGAAACTCGGTGGCGCCGGATAGGAAGAATCGGTAGGACCGAGTTTGGCTTAGGGTTTAGGTCAAATGTGGATATGGGAAAGTAGTTGAGGGTTTTGGAGCATATCACTAAGCACATGAAGCAAGAGGCTCATTAAGCAAATCCCTCCTTGATAGTATTGGCTTTTCCTAAAGACTCAATGTGATCTTGGATCACTAAAATATAAAATGAAGAGTCTTGAGCTTTTGAGCTTGAGCCAATCCTTCTTCCTTAGCATTTTGAGGGTTCCACTTTCACATCCATGCCATGCCAATCATTGAGCTTTCCTGAAATAATCATCTTGGAATAGCATTAGCTCAATGAGCTATATGTTGTTATGAATTACCAAAACCACCTAGGGATAGTTGCACTTTCAATCTCCCCCTTTTTGGTAATTGATGACAACATATAGATCAAAGCTTCGACAAATGATAATAAGCATGAAATATATCGTCGCTTTGAGAAGTATGTGATAAGTAAGAGCTCCCCCTAAACTTGTGCATATTTAAAATTTTCTTTGGACTGCAAATGCACAAGGAGTTAGAGTCATGGGTTACCCTTCCATGTCACATACATCTTGGTGGAGCGCTTAAAATGATAAGAATGAAATACATGCACTCATCACCAAGAATAGTGAATGATCACATAAGATGGATAAGATAATAGCATTAAGCAAACATTAAGTGTAGCTTATGATCAAACACATGATCATCAATGTCTCATAAGCATAGTATCTCAAGCACTCAAAAGCAAACAAGTTCGAAAAAAACACCAAATAAAGCAAGAGAGAAAAGCACACTCTCTCTCTCGAAGCCTATGATCTATACATATTCTCCCCCTTTGGCAACAAGTTACCAAAAAGTTCCTAGAAAATGCATAGTGCTAAATCGACGCTCAGGCTTGATCTTCAGGTGGTGGTGGAGTCCGGATCACTCCAAGGATGAAGGCTTCGGTAGATGCTGAAGTAGACGCTGGAGTTGGAGCTGAAGTAGATGCTGGAGCTGGTGGAACTGAGGCTGTGGCTGGTGCTGAGGTGGTGGCTCTTGTGTCAGCAACTGGCATGGCAGACGACCTCGGACCTCTTGGCACTCTGGCAAAGGCATGAGTGGTAGTCCTGCCTCTCCTCTCCTGCATGTCCTCCTAGAGCTGCTCCACTGCAGACTAAACTTCCGTTACTTTGACATCCAAGTCGTAGAACTTCTGTTCCATGATTCTCTCTAGGCTCTGCTGATTCTGAGTGAGGGTGGCCAGACTTTGTTCAATCCTCAGCGTAGATGCAATCAAGTAACCAAGCTTCTCTTGTTTAGTCTTCAAGAAATACTCAGATGCCTCCTTTTGAGTAGGCATCTTGGCAGCTTTCTCCTTCCTCGCCTTCTCCTTCTTTGCGTATGCTTGGGCAGATGATGGCTCGTTCTCAGTCATGACAACTTGATTGTCCTCAAAATCTGGACGGATGGGCAAATGTTCCTTGTCCAATAAATATATGCCCTTGCCCATCTTGGAGTTGATGAGCTCCTGAATTTGAGGGGCATATCCACAACTCCTCTTCTGATCTGCTGCAGTCCTCTTGATTGTTTCCACTATGAGGCTCATCACCTTGAACTTCTGAGGCACATCAAACACATGTAGCAAGTTGATAGCATGGCCTCTGATCATCTTGTGATCTCCAGACTTGGGCAGTAAGGTGTGCCTTAGTATCCAATTGATCGTAGGCAGACCTGACAGAAGATAATGCACTGAGCCAAACTTGAAAGTATCAAGTGCTTCATTTGGGATCTCCTTGTACATATTGGACATTGAGTTGTGGTCCATATTCTTGGCATATATGTCCATGTCATCATCATGCTCCTTTGGGGCATCAATCAACTTTGCCCATTCCTCAATAGTGGATTGGTACCTCGTACCCTCAGACATCCATGTGATCCTCCCATCTGGATAAAAGTGTGCCGTGGAGTAGAATTGCATGATCAGTTCCTCGTTCCACTTTGTGAGCTTCTGCCCAACAAAGTCAGCAACTCCACAAGCATTAAAGCTGTCATATACTCCTGGGTAGTGTTCCTCCTTCTCCCTCATGTAGGTCCAGTCGACCCATCTCATGTCACAGACAATTGGCTTCTTATCAAGCAAAACAGTCTCATAGAAATCCTGCTGCTCCTTGGTGTGAAACCTGTAGTCAACTGCTGTCCTTCTCCTTGAAGCATATGGGTCTGCTTCTCTCCACTTCCTCAGCCCTGAATCTCTCCTGAGCTTCATGTCCTCAGCCACAGGATGAGCATCGTTGTGGTCTGGGATCTTGGGCTTTAGCTTTCTCAGAATTTGCTCTTCATCCTCTTCTTCAGCAACAGTCTCAGGCACTGGGGCCTTGTTCTTCTCAGCTGCAGGAATGCTTCTTGTGTTCCTCTTTGGCTTTGGCTTTGGAGCTGGCTTGGCCTTGGAAGCAGCTCCCGCTGATTTTATGGCATCTCCCATTAGCTTGGGTGCCTTGGGCGCTGGTGTAGCTACCTCTTCTTCTTCTTCCTCTTCCATGATGGAAGCTTTGCCAAGCACTCTAGCCACAGTCTTCTTCACCCTTTCCTTTCTTTTCTTGCCCTCAGCTGCAACTAGCTCTATGGGCTTCTCAGTTGACATTCTGGCCTTTGACATTGGCTGCCTGCCTGCTGGCCTTTTGATTTTCAGCCCTGGCTTTGTGCCTTGAGCTGGCTCAACTCTCTTGAAAGTGGCCTCTTCCTCTGCCACATAGTCCTCATCTTCAGAATCTGAAGTCCTCTTCTTCCTCTGTCTCGTGGCAGCCTTTGGCAAGTTGCTAGGGGTGCTCCTGCTGCCTTCATCAGAAGAACTTGAGGGACTAGTGCCCTCACTCATGTGCACCTGCTGCTCTGACATATTTTGGCTATCACTTTGATCAGACATGCTGCACTGACTGCTGACCCTGTGAATAGTTTATAGATGAGATAGACTAGATGAGCATCACAAAATGCAGAGATTTTTGCAAAAGAATGATCCAAAACTTAGTTTTAGTTTCCCACTGAAATCATCTCGGATCTACTGATTTTTAAACTCGGTGATACCGAAGCAGTTTTGGCACCTGAACTGGTGAACTCGGTTGGACCGAGTCACAGTTCGGTGGCACCGAGACTGCTAGGGTTTCACTGAGTTCCAAAATCGGTCACACCGATAAGTAATTCTCGGTCAGGCCGAGTCTCACTTGTGCAATGGCATAAGCCAAATCGGTGGGACCGAGTTTTTCAACTCGGTGGGTCCGAGATGGTTTCGGCAGAAACCTAACCCTAAATTTTTTGAATCAAAGCTAATCTACGGGCGCATTGACTGGATAGGAGTGTTTCAATTGTGGCAAGAATCATGAAGAACACAATGTTCTAGGAATTGGACGGGGAATAGCACTGTGATCAAGTCCATACCCTAGTTCGGTGGAGACTTGCTACGGCGGCAACGGCGGGGCAGAATTCCTGTTGACGGCAACGGAGACCAGCGACTGGAGGCGGCTGGCGGCGAGAAGACGATCCGGAGACCACGAGGGCAGAGCAGGCTATCGTGCGGGCGAGGGGTTCGGAGAAATTTCCAAAATTTTGCCCGTGACTATATATAGCCCGACCCTGTCGGTGTGACCGAGTGGAACAACTCGGTGGCACCGAGATTCATAACTGCAAGCAGTTACTGAAACTCGGTGTGACTGAAATGTTCAAATCGTTTGCACCGAGATCGAAAACCTAGATCAACTTAATGATCTCGGTAGGACCGAAAGTGGAGTATCGGTCAGACCGAGAATCATAAAGAGGCTTTGGAAGTTTAAGTCTATGACGAATCGGGGACTCCGAGCGCTCCTCACACAGAGTGGTTCGAATCTGACTTGATCAAATTTTGTGATGCAGCATGAATAGAGTTTGAGACGAGAAAAGCATAGATAACTAGAGGAGGTTCTTAGGCATTCTTGTCCATCCACTTGGCAAAAGAAGATAAAACCAAACAATCAAAACAACAAGTGGATGTCCTCGAATGAGTAAAATATGCAACCAGCTTCTCACACAATAAGATGGCAAATGAAATATGTGGCAAGGCATGCACAACTAATTCTAGCATCTATCAAGCAATTTGCGATGACAAGGTCATCTATATATGAGTATATTGACTTAGGAGTCAAGTGAGAGCACTTGATCATAGGTCATACTCATCGTTTAAGCTCAAGTGGGGTTACCACTTTTACATAAAGCATTGTTTTGTTCACATCTTTAGAGTTGCTTTAGCTCAAGTCTTAGAGTAAAGCTCCCCCTAGATGTGATATCCCCCCTAAGAGGGATGAACTAACCTTGGGTTTTGTCGATGATGACTTCATGTAGATGTTGAAGATGTGGATGCTCAATGTTGATGTAGATCACTTGGAGCTATCCATTTGAGTGAATTGCACTTTCAATACCTACATGGGTTAGTCCCACAAGGAACAAACAAGGATATCCATAGACATAGAGTGATGCACACAAAAGATGATGTCCATGAAAACTTTTAGGTTACCTTGTCCCTTGTCTTACCAAAAAGAGGGTTTGTGACTCCTTGAACTAGTGCACGATGTGGAAGTTGATTGCACTTGTTCTTGCCAAAATGATAAGAGTGAAGTATGTTGGCGGAGTCACCCTCAAGAACTCTCTAGTTCTTCTTCTTTTGGATCCACATCATCTTGATGGGAATCCTTGGAGTTGTAGTCGTACTTGATGAAGTGGAACTTGAAGTAGTCTTGGGAATCCACTTGACTAAGGTCTTTGGAGCTTCTTCAAATGCATCAATTTCCTCTTGAAGCTTGTCCTTGCCTTTTTGCTTGTAGTCTTGTGGTGGAAGATCATCTTGAGCTTGTGTCCCCTTGAACTTCTCTTGTTGAGGGACAAACTTTGTCTTGGGGTATTGATCTTCTTCCCACTCAACTCCATTGGCATTGAACTTTCGTTCAAAACCAACCACCTTGATTCTTCCGGTGCATTCCTTGCTTGCGCACAATTTCCTCGAATTGCTTACTCCCGGCAAGGCTTTTGTACACTCCTTTCTCTATAATTCCCTTCAATAAGCTATTTTCTTGCTCAAGTGTAACTTGGCTAAGAGAATCATTAGTGGAATCAAGAGAACTACTAGAAGCAACAATATTGGATTTAGCATGATCATTGTTACTGCTAGAGGAAGAATCTTTCTTGTTCTTGTTACTAGACTTGACTTGGCATGTAAGTGGATAAGAAGTAAACGCTTGGCAATGTAAAGAACTTTTCTTGCGGAGATCATCATTGATTGCTTTTAAGAACTCATGCTCTTGCTCAAGATTAAGCTTTTCAAAGCGTAATTTCTCATGAGCTCTTAAAAGTTCTCGATGATCTTCGAAGATAGTTTCATGAGCTAACTTAAGAAGTGTTTAGTTCTTTAGTTAGGCCTCAATCTTCTCCTTATCATTGTCATTCGTTTTATCTTGATTAGCATGTTTAATTGACATTTCATCATAGTATTCATCACTAGAGTTGTCAACAAGCAAATCATCACCTAACAAGTCATCTTCATCACTATTGAAATCAACATACTCGGGGTGTGTTACCTTAGGACCTTTGGCCATGAAGCATCTTCCACTTCCTTCATTTGGTGAGTCAAATATGTCGTAGGAGTTGGTTGACACAAGTGCTAGACCGGCAACACCTTCATCTTGAGTATCTTCGGAGTCGGAGTGATAACTTCTCTCGGAGTTGCTGTCGGAGTCGGAGCCGGATACCCATTCACCAACATGAGCTTGATGTCTTCGTCTTGTGTAGCTCCTTGATGATTTTCCATCCTTTCCGAATCCTTGCTTCTCCGTGAGTATCTTCGTTCATAACGATCATCTCTACTCCTCCTCTTTCTTGGTGGTGATTCTTTGCTTCTTCTTTTTGGAGAATCTTCTCTTCTCTTGTAGGGAGCCGTACACTCATTGGAATAGTGTCCGGGTCTTCCACAATTGTAACAGTTTCGCTCTCGACTAGAAGATCTTTTGTCATTGTAGGACCTTGACTTGGAGCTTCTATCTTTGCTTCTACTCTTGTAGAACTTGTTGAAGTTCTTCACATTAAGCTCAATTCTTCATTGAAGTCTTGTTTCTCACTTGATGATGTAGGGGCTTCACATGAGGCTTGTAGGCACCACTTGATTTGTTGTGAAGTTCCTCTTTATCCTTAAGTGACATCTCATGAGCAACAATTCTTCCAATCACCTCCGTTGGCTTGAGATCTTTGTAATTGGGCATCATTTGGATCAATGTGCACACGGTATCATATTTTCCATCCAAGGCTCTTAGAATCTTCTTGATGATGAATCTATCGGTCATCTCTTCACTTCCTAAGCCGGCAATCTCATTTGTGATGAGAGCAAGCCTAGAGTACATTTCAGCGACACCTTCACCATCCTTCATCTTGAACTTGTCAAGTTGGCTTTGAAGCACATCCAACTTGGATTCCTTGACGGAGTCGGTACCTTCGTGCATATCAATCAAAGTGTCCCAAATTTCCTTTGCATTCTCAAGGCGGCTGATTTTGTTGAATTCTTCGGGGCACAATCCGTTGAAGAGAATATCACAAGCTTGAGCATTGTATTGCAACATCTTCAACTCATCCGCGGTAGCTTCACGGTTTGGTTCTCTCCCATCAAAGAAGTCACCTTGCAAACCAACACACACAATAGCCCAAACGGCGGGGTTATGTCCAAGAATATGCATTTTCATTTTATGCTTCCAACTAGCAAAATTAGTACCATCAAAGTAAGGACCTCTACGGTGATAATTTCCCTCGCTAGACGCCATACTCTCCTAGGTTGTGAAACCAAGGCTATGACCACCAAAAGCTATGGAGATCAAAGCAAATGGAGACCAAAGCTCTGATACCACTTGTAGGATCGAAAGTATGTCTAGAGGGGGGTGATTAGACTACTTGACCAAATAAAAGCTTAACCTTTTCCCAATTTTAGTTCTTGGCAGATTTTAGCTATTTTAGGACAAGTCAAGCAATCATCACACAACGTTCAAGCAAGCATGCAAAGAGTATATTGGCAGCGGAAAAATAAAAGCATGCAACTTTGCAAGAATGTAGGGAAGGGTTTGGAGAATTCAAACGCAATTGGAGACATGGATGTTTTTCCCGTGGTTTGGATAGGTGGTGCTATCCTACATCCACGTTGATGGAGACTTCAACCCACGAAGGGTAACGGTTGCGCGAGTCCACATAGGGCTCCACCCCAAGGGTAACGGTTGCGCGAGTCCACACAGGGCTCCACCACGAAGGGTCCACGAAGAAGCAACCACCCACAGGGTCCACGAAGAAGCAACTGTCTATCCCACCATGGCCATCGCCCACACAGGACTTGCCTCACTAGCGGTAGATCTTCACGAAGTAGGCGATCTCCTTGCCCTTACAAACTCCTTGGTTCAACTCCACAATCTTGTCGGAGGCTCCCAAGTGACACCTAGCCAATCTAGGAGACACCACTCTCCAAGAAGTAACAAATGGTGTGTAGGTAATGAACTCCTTGCTCTTGTGCTTCAAATGATAGTCTCCCCAACACTCAACTCTCTCTCATAGGATTTGGATTTGGTGGAAAGAAGATTTGAGTGGAAAGCAACTTGGGAAGGCTAGAGATCAAGATTCATATGGTAGGAATGGAATATCTTGGTCTCAACACATGAGTAGGTGGTTCTCTCTCAGAATATATGAGTTGGAATGGTGTGTGTGTTCTGATAGCTCTCTCTTCGAATGAAGAGGAGGTGGAGGGGTATATATAGCCTCCACACAAAATCCAACCGTTACACACAGTTTTCCAATCTCGGTGGGACCGAATCAACAAACTTAGTCGGACCGAAAATGTAAACCTAGTGACCTTTGGAGATTTCCGGTGGGACTGACTTGCAACTCGGTAGGACCGATATGGTTAGGGTTTGGGCATAACGTAATCTCAGTGAGACCGATTACACAAACTCGGTGAGACCGAATTTGGTAATTAGCTAACCAGAGAGTTGGTCAGGCAAACTCGGTGGGACCGATTTGCTCTTTCGGTGAGACCGAGTGGAACTCGGTGAGACGGGAAAGTTACAAAGGGGAAACACTGAGTTTACATTGCAATCTCGGTCGGACCGATTCGCTCTTTCGGTGAGATCGAAAAGTTACGAAAGGGAAACAGAGAGTTTGCAACCCCATCTCGGTGAGACCGAGATCCCTATCGGTAGGACCGAATTGCTAGGGTTTGGCAGTGGCTAATGACAAGTGAAACTCGGTGCCGCCGGATAGGAAGAATCGGTAGGACCGAGTTTGGCTTAGGGTTTAGGTCAAATGTGGATATGGGAAAGTAGTTGAGGGTTTTGGAGCATATCACTAAGCACATGAAGCAAGAGGCTCATTAAGCAACACCTCATCCCTCCTTGATAGTATTGGCTTTTCCTAAAGACTCAATGTGATCTTGGATCACTAAAATATAAAATGAAGAGTCTTGAGCTTTTGAGCTTGAGCCAATCCTTTTTCCTTAGCATTTTGAGGGTTCCACTTTCACATCCATGCCATGCCAATCATTGAGCTTTCCTGAAATAATCATCTTGGAATAGCATTAGCTCAATGAGCTATATGTTGTTATGAATTACCAAAACCACCTAGGGATAGTTGCACTTTCAGAAGTCAATCAAAACAGACAGGCATGCAATGACTTCACGAAGACAAACTGTAAAGTAAAGGGAAGTGAAGGATAGAACTAGTTGCTTGGTGAAGACAAGGATTTGGTAGACCAGTTCCAGTTGCTGTGACAATTGTACGTCTGGTTACGGAGGCTGAGATTCAACTCATAAGACCGCATCTTCACCTTATTCCCCTTGAGCTAAGGACACCCAGTCCTCGCCCAATCACTCTAGTAAGTCTTCAAGGTAGACTTCCAAACCTTCATAGACTTCGTTCATGTAGCAACCCGACCTTAGACAGTCAAGTCTCTGTGTTTAAGTATCATCCCTGGATCGGTATTGCTGACACACATAGTACTCGAGGATTTATAACAGAGTTCAATCACACACATATTACATAAAATGTCTCTAAAGAGAACTTATTACAATAATATGGCTGAAGGTCATCTAAATAAGATAACAACGAAAGCTTCGAAGGTAGTAGAGTCCATCCAACTCCACAGAAAAACTGAGTGCATGACAACGACCTAGCGCACCTCACTCTTCGTTTGAAAATTCTGCAACATAATACATTGCAGCCTTGTGTAGGTCAGCACATGGAATATGCTGGCAAGATAACACTATAGAGCAAATGAACAAATAACAGCTATAACTACATGCATATTTGGCTAGTGGAGGCTCTACGGTTATCATTTGCATAAAGCTAGTTTTTCCCTACAACAAAGAATATATTTTATTTAACTACAAAATTTGTTGATAAACATTGAGCATGGTAACCCAATCTCAAATCTCAATTAAAAATTAACAACCCAATCAAATCAAGTAAGTAAAGTGATGAGATCAACATAATAATTCAAGCACCAGATACTCAAGATGTCCATAACCGGGGACACGGCTAATCATGATTAGTTTATACACTCTGCAGAGGTTTGCACACTTTTCCCCACATGGCTCAATCTCCTCCGTTGAATTTCTCGCACTACATGTTGTTTGACAAACGGATGACCGAGACATGGTCTTTCAGAAGCATTAATTCTTTATGACGGGTAGACCGTACCACCTACATCCCCACTGGTACAACGACGTCCTAAACAAACGGTTTAAAACCCCTTTCCACGACGGCATTTGGAACCATTGCCAAGTGAGTGTGGGCAATAGGGGGGTCCTTCCCACACGACCCAGAAATCGTCAGGGATAGGCCCTCCTGGGACCCAGGCTGGGGCCGTGTGTGATCGGGCGAGGCATGGAAACCCAATCATTTCCGTAGGTATGTACATCCCACACGGTGAATCCTAGAAATCATTTCCGTAGGTATGTACATCCCACATGGTGAATCCCAGAAATCATTTCCATAGGTATGTACATCCCACATGGTGAATCCCAGAAATCATTTCCGTAGGCATGTACATCCCACACGGTGAATCCCAGAAATCATTTCCGTAGGCATGTACATCCCACACAGTGAATCCCAGAAAATCTTTTCCGTGGGTATGTACATCCCACACAGTTCTTTGTGTGGAAATGTTTGTGCAAGGTGGCCTAACGCAAACAGTTCGCTGTCGGAAGCCGTGTGTGATTGTTAGTTGATCGAACACGCCTACTTTCTAGAAACCGTTCGGGTTGTTTGAGTTCATCGCCCACGGTGCTGTCTGAGTAACCGTTTGCAATAGAAAACCCCAATAAGCAGGGTAATTAGCCTATTATTGATAATCCATGTAGTAATCTAATTGATATTTCTTATAAAACACGACAGATATTCATGTCCGTATAAAAGCAACCAGGATTTCATAATCGAATTACATCAGATAGCTTCGGCACTCAGTTACGCCTTTACACAACAACACGAAGTTTCACATGCAGCATCAAAAACCTTTGGAAAGTAGCATCATACACGGTAAATAGACAGATGAATCTCATCTGGGAAACTGCAGAAGCGGAAGGAAAATATTGAGCCTTCAGTGATGTTGAATGTCCTTGAACTTTAGGCCAGTGGCTATGGATAATTGCCTGCCCAACCTTCGTCCTCTTCAGCAAGACTTCAATATTGTACCGTGGGTGTTGAATGAATACCTTCCTTGCCTCTTGACCATGCATGTGGTTTGAGAGGTAATCATCAGTGAACTTCTTTTTAAAGTACTGAAAACAAAGCTATGCATAAATCGCTGTTATAAATTTTGAAATGGTGCAAGGGGTAAAAACAAGGTAAAAGAATTGGTACCATCCTATAGTTGAGTGATGTCTTCTTCATTGTGCAAACAAAGATCTTGCTGTTATTCGTCGCAAGTTTCTTCATCCTAACAATCTTTCTGAGTTTCTTGACTTGACTGATATTCATGGACATCTCATTTCCCCATATGCAAAATGGGTCGAACAGTGGGTCTAAGCCTCTGACAGCAGGACCTACATGTGCAAGACCAAATTGTAAGAAACCTAAATATTAGAATGATTCCTGCAACTGCACAATAATGTGCTAGTAGCCAAAGGACCCAGCTCGAACAAACCTCCATGGTAAACTGTAGTGTCTCCCATTGTTTCCCTGCAACACACATAAGGAAGAACTTGATCAGGTTAACTGAGAGTTGCCATACTATCAGTAGAATATGTATTGAGTACAACCAAATTCGATTGGTGTCACATGCATAACAATACAAAATTGTACCCACATCAAATGAAAATCAAATTACAGAACTGAACCAAACAATTAAATGGATAGTAGACCAAATGAACCAAAATAGTTAACTGAGCATGACATTGTAGAATAGAAACATGTACTAGAAGATAAGACAGTTAACAAAACAAAGAATGCTTGAAAACAGTACTACGAAATGTAGCAATTGTTGGACCAAAGTGTTAACTAAACATTACATTTCAGAGGAGCAAACTGTTAACTGAACATCAGATTGCATATTAACATTACAGAGGAAAAATCACTAGAAGGCACTGGCGATGTCCTCCAGAAAACATCACGAACTATATTTTAAAATAAACAACTGCACGGCGGTGTCGACGGTGGCCTTGAAGATGAGGTGCTCCTCTGAGATCTGGCGGCCGACACGCATGGCAGCCATTGGGACCTCGTTCGCGCGTGCGGCCGCATGCTACTCAGCTCCACATTATACTGCGTGTAAAATGGTAGTGGGCGGCTCTTAATTGGAGGAGGGGGTAGTGATTTCGGTGGAAGGTGTCGCCCCATCAGTCGGGGCATGTGGGACGGGAAAGGAGCAGGATGGTGTGGGTGGGGTGTGGATTACCTGACAATATCGACGAGGCCGCGCAGCAAGAAGAAGGGTCGGCGGCGAGGAGGCCGCGCAACAAGAAGAAGGGTCGCTGGGGGAGGAGGCGGCGCTGCAAGAAGAAGGGTCGCCAGCGAGGAGGCGGCGCTGCAAGAAGAAGGGTAGTCGGCGAGGAGGCACCGCTGCAAGAAGAAGGGTCGCAGGCGAGGAGGCCGAGCTGCCAGTAAGCAGCAGTGAAGGTTTGAACTTGGAAAGCAAGGAGGAATAATGGAAATGTGGCTTTTGGTAGGAGGGAGGGGGCGGGGAGATAGATATTTCCGTAGTGGAATTTTTTTTTCGCTTGGTGCCGCGAGAAACTGGCGCGCAAGTGTGGTTCAAGCGGGGGCGATGAACTATAGACGACGAAGCTTCCTGCGTAAGCCAGGCAAGACGGTGCACCAAGATATTTTATATAGCATCCCACACGATTCTTTCTAGTAAATTGTTTGTGGTATACCTGATTTTTTCATTATGTTTTGAAAGACAAAATGGTGTTACAGAGGGAAAGGATGGTGTTTGAATTGCTAGAACATTTACGTACAGTGAACATGCAACTAGTACATGAGTGTCGTGTTTAAATTTGGAATTATTCCGAGTTCGTTTGGCATTTTTATGCATTAATTGAGTTTCTGGGCATTTAATGTGCATAATTCAAATTTGAACTACAAGCACATGCTCCAATGCACCAAAGTTTGCTGAAAAATCACATGTGTGTCTTTGGGTGAATTTATAGGTCCCATGAAAGAAATGGGAATAAAATTCAAACATCTGGGTGTCGTGGCTTGGCCGGAATGATTGAGAAACTTGGTTTTTTAATTCCTGTAAATCCAAAACACGGTTGAAAATCATGAAACTTGGCATGGTGTCATGACATGGCACCAATATGCTTCAGCAAATTTTTTGGCCGAATTGGGACAAGCTTTGGTGTAAGCTTCTTGCAAACCAGAGCTTCCCTTAAGAAGGCTCCTGGTTCTGAGAGGGAACGTGTCACCTCGTGTGCGAAACGACATACGTACACTACCTTCTCCCGCCTTAATTTTTGTACACTGGCAGATTAGACCAAATAGAAGTATCGTGCTAATTTTGGAATTATTCCGTGTTCATTCGGCCTTTTTTATACATTAATTGAGTTTCTGGGCATTTAATGTGCATAATTCAAATTTGAACTACAAGCACATGCTCCAGTGCACCAAAGTTGTTTGAAAAATCACATGTGTGTCCTTGAGTGAATTTCTAGGTCCCATGCAAGAGATGGGAGTGAAATTCAAACATCTGGGCGTCGTGGCTCAGCCGAAAAGATTGAGAAACTTGGTTTTTTAATTACTGTAAATCCAAAACACGTCTGAAAATCATGAAACTTGGCATGGTGTCATGACATGGCACCAACATGTTGTGGTAATTTCTTTGGCCGAATTGGGACAAGCTTTGGTGTAGGCTTATTGCAAACTGGAGCTTCCCTCAAGAAGGCTCCTGGTTTCGAGAGGGAACGTGTCACCTCTGTGTGCGAAACGACATACGTACACTGCCTTCTCCTGCCTTAATTCTTTTACACAGGCAGATTAGACCAAATAGAAGTATTGTGCTAAATTTTGGAATTATTCCGTGTTCGTTTGGCCATTTTTATACAGTAATTGAGTTTCTGCGCAGTTAATGTGTATAATTCAAATTTGAACTACGAGCACGTGCTCTTGTGCACCAAAGTTATTTGAAAAATCACATGTGTGTCCTTGGGTGAATTTCTAGGTCCCATGCAAGAGGTGGGAGTGACATTCAAACATCTGAGTGTCGTAGCTCGGCCGGAAAGATTGAGAAACTTGATTTTCTAATTCCTGTAATTACAAAACACACCTAAAAATCATGAAACTTGGCATGGTCTCATGACATGGCACAAACATGCTGCGGTAATTTTTTTGGCCGAATTGGGACAAGCTTTTGTGTAGCTTCTTGCAAACCGGAGCTTCCCTCAAGAAGGCTTGTGGTTCCGAGAGGGAATGTGTCACCTCCGTGTGCGAAATGACATACGTACACTGCCTTCTCCCGCCTTAACTTTTACACAGCCAGATTAGACCAAATAGAAGTACCGTGCTAAATTTTGGAATTATTCCGGGTTCGTTTGGCCTTTTTATGCATTAATTGAGTTTCTGGGCATTTAATGTGCATAATTCAAATTTGAACTAGAAGCACAGGCTCCAGTGCACCAAAGTTGTTTAAAAAATCACATGTGTGTCCTTGGGTGAATTTCTAGGTCCCATGCAAGAGATGGGAGTGAAATTCAAACATATGGGCATCGTGGCTCGACTGAAAAGATTAAGAAACTTGGTTTTTTAATTCCTGTAATTCCAAAACATGCCCGAAAATCATGAAACTTGGCATGGTCTCATGACATGGCACCAACATGCTGCAGTATTTTTTTGGCCGAATTGGGACAAGCTTTGGTGTAAGCTTCTTGCAAACCGGAGCTTCCCTCAAGAAGGCTCGTGGTTCCGAGAGGGAACATGTCACCTCCGTGTGCGAAATGACATATGTACACTGCCTTCTCCTGCCTTAATTTTTTTACACAACCAGATTAGACCAAATAGAAGTACCGTGCTAATTTTTGGAATTATTCCTGATTCGTTTTGCCTTTTTATAAATTAATTTAGTTTATGGGCATTTAATGTGCATAATTCAAATTTGAACTACAAGCACAGGCTCCAGTGCACCAAAGTTGTTTGAAAAATCACATGTGTGTCCTTGGGTGAATTTCTAGGTCCCATGAAAGAGATTGGAGTGAAATTCAAACATCTGGGCATCGTGGCTCGGCCGGAAAGATAGAGAAACTTGGTTTTTTTAATTACTGTAATTCCAAAACACGCGTGAAAATCATGAAACTTGGCATGGTGTCATGACATGGCACCAACATGCTTGCGGTAAATTTTTTGGCCGAATTGGGACAAGCTTTGGTGTAAGCTTCTTGCAAACCGGCGCTTCCCTCAAGAAGGCTCGTGGTTCCGAGAGGGAACTGTCACCTCCGTGTGCGAAACGACATACGTACACTGCCTTCTCCCGCCTTAATTTTTTTACACAGCCATATTAGACCAAATAGAAGTACTGTGCTAAATTTGGAATTATTCCAGGTTCATTTGGACTTTTTTATACATTAATTGTGTTTTTGGGCATTTAATGTGCATAATTAGAATATGAACTACAAGAACATGCTCCAGTGCATCAAAGTTGTTTGAAAAATCACATGTGTGTCCTTGGGTGAATTTCTAGGTCCCATGCAAGAGATGGGAGTGAAATTCAAACATCTGGGCATCGTGGCTTGGCTGGAAAGATTGAGAAACTTGGTTTTTTAATTCCTGTAATTCCAAAACACGCCTAAAAATCATGAAACTTGGCATGGTCTCATGACATGGCACCAACATGCTCTGGTAATTTTTCTGTCTGATTTGCGAAGGCGCACACATTAACAATCAACAATGTCATTTTGGAACAAGTGCTGTCACACTACAAATCGGAAACACAAGTATTATTGAAACCGTGGGTGTTCGACTTACCAATTACGTGCGGCCACACATCCCTTTTTTTATTGGCTAGGTGGTGTCGTGCGGGGTAGCTATTTGATTACTGGAGGCGTGCGATTAGACCCCTGTGCGTGCTCATCGGGAGGAGAGCCCTTTGACCGCTACCCGTCGCGGATCTCCCTCCCAACGTCTCCATTAATGGCGCTCGAGCACCTGTTCTACGGCGTGGCATATGTCTCACTGGACTGAGATTTAAGAGAGAAAAATGAAAATCTGAAAAGAAAGTTTTGCACGGATCTTGATGTAAGATCTGATGGACCTATATAGCATCGACTGTGACTTATAGCAAGCATGATGAATATAAGGACGATGACATTAGATAATAATTGTCTTACATATTTATAAATATAATTAAAAAAGCCACATGCGGCAACACCCGATATACACAAGGGCAAAAGAAGAAGGAAGACAACGATCTAGCTCGTTGATCTCTACTTTCTTGATGCGTTGCTGCAGGCCGTGGGAACTAGTCTCCGCGGCGGGCGGCGACGAGCTCTTTCTTGTCCTTGAGATGCTGGTTGAGAGCATCCACATATTCCTCCACTAGCCTTCTGTGCTTGATGTGCAGCATGGCATTCTTGTCCATAAGTTTCTCGACGATGACGTCGGTCCTCTTCAATAAGGCAGTGGTCTGCTCCTGCTGCTCCGCACTTCCCACGATCTTCACCTCAGCAGGTCACACTCGGCCCGGAGCTTCGCATTGCTCTCATTTAGTTGCCGGATGACGTCGATAGACTGTTCAAACGAGGCTTTCAGGGCATCCTGCAACCTCGCCCACCTGGAGATCTGATCCATCTGCCTAAGAACGAGGGCACGCATGTGCCTGTAAGAGTTGTCGCCTGCCCGCGAGACATTTTCCCAAGCTGCCGCGGCATGGGAGGACATATCTTTTGCATTCGCGGCACGGTGAGACATCTCTTCTACTTCCACGGCGCGGCCAGACCAGTCTGCTGCATCGACGGTGCGGCGGGTCCTCCATGCCGCTTCGGCGGCGCGGCGGGACCTCTTTCCTGCTACAGCCGTGCGGCGGGACATGTTGGCTGCTTTCATGGCGAGGCGGGACATCTCTCGTGCTTCTGCTTCCAGGCTCGCCTCTCCCTGGTGGCAATCTCTCGACCCAGAACTCACGCCGGCCATGGCGGATGCAAGGGAACGATGATGAATGACTTCTTTGTTTTTGACTTTTTGTGGATGAGGAGTTGAGGAGCAATGTGCAGTCATCTTGGAGTAGTAGTATTTATAACCGAGTAGTAATCCGCTCCTAAGTGGGAAACTGTTTAGGTTTTGATCGGTGTGAACAAGTTTGCAATTTGGAATGTGACAGGACGCATGCTCAAAATTTACTGACGGTTATAAGTGCGGCACTATCCCCGGAAGGCGTAATGTGGGCACATACGCTATCTCGGTCGCGTACGTGGAGTTTGCACCATAGGGTGCACCGCAATAGGCAATGTCAGCACACGCCTTGTTCCAACAACCGTGCGCGCTCGTTATTACCATCGCGCACACTTCTTTTTATTAGAATGGGTGTGCCCGTCTAGCGCACACACGTTGATCTATCTAACTGTTTTAGTTTGTTGTGGCTAATCGCAAATAGTTCATCCATGTGAAGGGTATGCCATCAATCGCAGACACTTTGATCTGGCTTACCCGTTTCTGTTCTGTTGCCTAATCACAAACAGTTAATCCTTCTGAAGCGTATGCCCTCAGTCACACACACCTTGATCTGGCTGACCATTTCTTTTGTGTTGCCTAATCACAAACAGTTCATCCGAGTGAACTGTATGCTGTATATCGCACACACCTTCATCTGGCTGCCCGTTTCTTTTGTGTTGCCTAATCACAAATAGTTCATCTGAGTGAACCGTATGCTCTATATCACGCGCACCTTCATCAGGCTGCCCATTTCTTTTGTTCTGCCTCATCGCAAACAGTTCATTGGACTGAACCATATGCCCTAGATCGCACACTCAACTAAAATCTGAACTGTGTTTGATGCATCCTTCATTGCAAATGTTTTGCACCTTTTTTGATGGTTTTTTACATCCCCGTTTGTGATTAATGCATCACACACAGTTTAGTGAAAGTGTCTCTGATCATAGTGCCGTGTTAGCAGCATCCTGCAGTAGTGCCCCTACATCTACTAGTCTACCACTAAAACAGGTCACACAACATACTCAACTATGCCAGAGCCCATAATGGCTTGTGGCTGCACACGGAAGTTTCCAGCATGAATAACATAATGATCCCTTTGAGCCTGGGTGGCAAACCATAGGAAGATCACACAGATACCCCGGGATCTCCTTTGGACAACACTGGATTACCCCAGGTGCCCACAAACCAATCCACCCAGATGTGTATTAAAGTAGCCATGATAATCCCCAAGTGCAAGGAATCATCGTCGCAATTTCCAAAGGTGGAAGTGATAAGTATGGAGTGTTGAACCCACAAGGAGCTAAAGGTAAGATCAATATTCTCTCAAGCCCTATCTGCCACTTATACGACTCTACGTACACCGAACGTTTGCTTCCAACTAGCAACGAGAAATAAAACTATGTTGTGGGTATGAAGAGGATAACTTTGTATGATATCGGAGAGCTAAAATATAAAAGTAGGTGATGTGATCATGAAGTTATACTATATTAGTAAATATTATAAATAGCGAGTGTGGAATAATGGTGGGTCGGTGTGCGGAATTGTCCTAGGCAATCGTTAACAAGACCGGTAATCATTATTGCAGTTTCATATGAGGGAGATGCATAAGCTAACATACTTTCTCTACTTGGATCATATGCACTTATGATTGGAACTCTAGCAAGAATCCGCAACTACTAAAGATCATTAAGGTAAAACCCAACCATAGCATTAAAGCATCAAGTCCTCTTTATCCCATACACAACAACCCCCTTACTCGGGTTTGTGTTTTAGTCACTCACGCAACCCACTATAAGATAATCATAAACGTATTTCAACACCCTACAACGGGAATCCCTCACGCTTGCGCGACACGGAGGGCACCATAGGACAGCACCAAAGTAAAACATACAACTCACACCAATCTAGATCATCAATCAACCCAAAGACAAAGGATATCTACTCAAAACATCATAGGATGGCAACACATCATTGGATCATAATATGTGGCATAAAGCACCATGTTCAAGTAGGGATTACAGCGGGGTGTGGGAGAGTGGACCACATAAAAGAGATGAGGATGGTGATGATGATGGTGATACTGATGAAGACGATCACCGCGGCGATGATTCCCCTCTCGATGGCACTCCGGTGCCACCAAGAGAGAGGAGGAGAGGTTCTCTCCCTTGTGCTTCCTCCTCCATGGCCTCCCCCTGGATGGGGAGAGGTTCCCCCTCTGGTCCTTGGCCTTCTTGGTGATGATGGCCCCTCCGGGATCCTCCTCCATGCCCTCCGGTGATGATGGCCCCCTCCGGCAGGGTGCCAGAGAGGGCCTAGATTGATTTTCGGTGGCTACGGAGGCTTCCGGCGGCGGAACTCCCGATCTAGGTTAATTTTCCGAGGTTTCTGTATTTATAGGAATTTTTGGCGTCGGTCTCATGTCAAGGAGGTGCCCGAGGCGTCCACGAGGCAGGCCCACGCGCCTGGGGGGGGGGGTGCCCCCCACCCTCGTGGACGCCCCGGGACTCTCCTGGCCCAACTCTTTTACTCAGGGGTCTTCTTTTGGTCCATAAAAAATCGTCAAAAATTGGCACATCAGTTAGACTCCGTTTGATATTCCATTTCTGTAAAACTCAATAATAAGGAAAAAACATAAACTGGCACTGGGCTCTAGGTTAATAGGTTAGTCCCAAAAACCATATAAAATAGCATATAAATGCATATAAAACATCCAAGGTTGATAATATAATAGCATGAATACTTCACAAATTATAGATACGTTGGAGACGTATCAGCATCCTCAAGCTTAATTCCTGCTCTTCCTCGAGTAGGTAAATGATAAAAGAAATAATTTATGAAGTGTGAATGCTAGCAAGTGCATAAGTTTCATCAATGATAGTTCCAATCACTTTTTCTAGTATCATTATATATCATAACAGTAGCTCATTTTCATAAAACTTTTCATGATCAAGTAACAAGCTATTCACATGTTAAAGTATAGATCATAAACTCTACTGAAACTAACAAACTATATTCTCAGTCATCAAACAATTGCAATTCATCTTATTTTCAGGAAGGGTCTATGTCAGAGCTTTGATTTAGCAAACTCCACATACTCAACTATCATTTAGTCTTTCACAATTGCTAACACTCACGTGATATTTATGGGTTCAAAGTTTTAATTGGACACAGAGAAAGATAGGGGCTTATAGATTCGCCTTCCAACTTTTACCTCAAGGGTAATGTCAACAATAATAGTTCATTTTACTTTTATTGCATGCACCGATGACAACTTACTTGAAGGATCTTACTCAATCCATAGGTAGGTGTGGTGGACTCTCATGGCAAAACTGTTTTAAGGAATGTTTGGAAGCACAAGTAGTATCTCTATTTGGTGCAAAGAATTTGGCTAGCATGAGGGGGAAAAGCAAGCTCAACATGTTGGATGATCCAAGACAATATACTTTATTTCGGATATAAGAAAACATAACCCATTACGTTGTCTTCCTTGTCCGACATCAACCTTTTAGCATGTCATATTTTAATTAGTGCTCACAATTACAAAAGATGTCCAAGATAGTATATTTATATGTGAAATCTCTCTTCCTTCAATATTCTTTCATGAATTGTTCAAGTGACCAATTCTACGTTTGCTAACTTTCAATAAGTTTACTACCTATACTTATTCTATGTGAAGTCATTACTCCCCATGGTATAAGCATATGAAACATATATAAATTCAGATTTATGATATTCAATCATTTACTCATAGGATATACGTGAAGCACGTGAGTAAATGACAAACTACTCCAAAAGATAATAGTGAAGGACACTGAGTAGTCAAATAATTAACTAGCCATGGGAGGATTCTTTTTCATTTAATAATTGAGATCCAATGATTTTATTAAAACCGCAAGTAAAATTGAAAATACGCTCCAAGCAAAACACATATCATGTGACGAATAAAAATATAGCTCCCAGGAAGGTATACCGATAGTTTTGAAGACGAAAGAGGGGATGCCTTCCGGGGCATCCCCAAGCTTAGGCACTTGAGTCTTCCTTGAATATTACCTTGGGGTGCCTCGGGAATCCCCAAGCTTAGGGTCTTTCCACTCCTTATTCTCCTCATATCGATATCTCACCCATAGCTTGAAAACTTCAATCACACAAAACTTAACGGAACTTCGTGAGATAGGTTAGTATGATAAAGAGTAAACCATTCACTTTGGTACTGTCAAAGACAAGGTTCATAATTGTTATCACACAATTCCTACTGTACCATATCATTTCTACAATTTATAGTGAGAAATATAAGTCATAGAAACTAGAAAACAAGCAAACTATGCAATGAAAACAGAATCTGTCAGAAACAGAACAGTCTGTAATGATATGAACACTAACCATACTTCTTCTACTCAAAAAATTATGAAATAAGATGGTGGACGTGAGGAATTTGTCTATTAATCTTCTTCAAAAAGAATCAACCTAATCGCACTCTCCAATAAAAAATGGCAGCAAATCTCATGAGCGCAAAGTTTCTGTTTTTTACAGCAAGATCACATTAACTTTCACCCAAGTCTTCCCAAAGGTCTTACTTGGCACTTTATTGAAACAAAAGCTATAATACATTATTAATACAGTAGATTAATCATGATAACACACAAAAACATCAAGGGTAAATATTGGGTTGTCTCCCAACAAGCGCTTTTCTTTAATGCCTTTTAGCTAGGCATGATGATTTCAATGATGCTCACATAGAAGATAAGAATTGATACATAAAGAGAGCATCATTAAGAATATGAATAGAAAATTTAAACCTAACCCACTTCCTATGCCTATGGATTTTGTGAGTACACAACTTATGGGAACAAGAATCAACTAGCATAGGAAGGAAAAACAAGGATAACTTCAAAACTTTAAGCACATAGAGACAGGAAACTTGATATTATTGTAACTCCTACAAGCATATATTTCTCCCTCGTAATAATTTTCAGTAGCATCATAAATGAATTCAACAACATAACCATCACATAAATCATTCTTTTCATGATCTACAAGCAAAGAAATTTTTCTACTCTCCACATAAGCAAAATTCTTCTCATTCGGAATAGCGGGATCACTAGTTCCTAGAGTTGACACTCTTCCAAACCCGCTTTAGATGATAGTATTATTCATACTACAAAAGATATAAGTGAAGTTCATGGAGCATTCCACGATTAATATAAACTAACGAATGTCCAAGCTCAAAATGTATAAGTGAAGCACACGAAGCATTCTATAAACCATACTCAAAAGATTTAAGTGAAGCACAAAGAGCAATTCTATAAGATCATACTTAAAAGATATAAGTGAAGCACGTGAAGCACTCTATAAATCAATGAAGGTCTATCTCATACTAGCATGGTTCATAAAGGAAGAACAAAAAAACAAAGGACACAAATCATGTGAACGGAACAAAACCGAGGTATACCGATAATTGTTGAGGAAGAAAGATGGGATGCCAACCGGGGCATCCCCAAGCTTAGATACTTGAGTATAATTAGAATATTTACTTGGGGTGCCTTGGGCATCCCCAAGCTTGAGCTCTTGCCTCTCTTTATTCTTCTCACATCGGTAACTCCTCGTTCTTTGAACACTTCATCCACAAAAACTTTAACAAAAACTTTGTGAGATCCGTTAGTATAATAAAGCAAATCACTACCTTTAGGTACTGTTGAAAACTAATTCCAATTTAATATTAGAACTATATCTACTGTATTCCAACTTCACCATGATTCATACCCCCCGATACTACCCATAGATTCATCAAAATAAGCAAACAACACACGAAAAACAGAATCTGTCTAAAACAGGACAGTCTGTAGTAATTTGAAGGTTTAGTAAACTTATGTAACTCCAAAAATTATGAAATAAATTTAAACTTTGAAAAACTTGTGCAGAAGTAAAGTGCAAAAAGTTTCAGACCCATTTGACTTCCCAGTAAAAAATGTAAAATCACGCGCTACAGCCAAAGTTTCTGTTTTTGTTCTGCACATAGTAAACAAGCAATCTAATCATCCTAAAACCCACGCTTGGCACATTATTTTTATAATACAATGGATATATATATAAGGGGATAATTATTTACAGAGAAAATTCCATGAATTTTTTTTACAATGTTTCCGTGAGCATGAACACAAGTCCTCAAGGTCGACCCTCACTTCTTGAATGCATAACTTTCCAATCACTTCTCTTTTTGAAAAGCATTTTAGGCATGAGAGGCAAGTAATTTTTTTGTATTTCCATTCTTAATTTTTTTTGTATGTTTCACCCACAACTAAACAGAAATAAAAAGGAAAAACAAAATCTACTTAGTGAAGAAAGCAGACAAGCACACACGAGAATATCAACCCCACGCTATTGCTCTCTGGCAACAGCGCCAGAAAAGAGCTTGATAATCCCCAAGTGCAAGGAATCATCGCAGCAATTTCCAAAGGCAGAAGTGATAAGTATAGAGTGTCTAACCCACAAGGAGCTAAAGGTAAGATCAATATTCTCTCAAGCCCTATCTACCACTTATACAACTCTACGTACACTGAACGTTTGCTTCCAACTAGCAACGAGAAATAAAACTATGTTGTGGGTATGAAGAGGATAACTTTGTATGATATCTGAGAGCTAAAATATAAAAGTAGGTGCTGTTATCATGAATTTAGAATATATTACTAAATATTATAAATAGCGAGTGTGGAATAATGGTGGATCGGTGTGCGGAATTGTCCTAGGCAATCGTTAACAAGACCGGTAATCACTATTGCAGTTTCATATGAGGGAGAGGCATAAGCTAACATACTTTCTCTACTTGGATCATATGCACTTATGATTGGAACTCTAGCAAGCATCCGCAACTACTAAAGATCATTCAGGTAAAACCCAACCATAGCATTAAAGCATCAAGTCCTGTTTATCCCATATGCAACAACCCCCTTACTCGGGTTTGTGTTTCAGTCACTCACACAACCCACTATAAGCAAATCATAAATGTATTGCAACACCCTATAGTGGGAATCCCTCACGCTTGCACAACATGGAGGGCACCATAGGACAGCACCAAAGTAAAACATACAACTCATACCAATCTAGATCATCAATCAATCCAAAGACAAAGGATATCTACTCAAAACATCATAGGATGGCAACACATCATTGGATCATAATATGTGGCATAAAGCACCATGTTCAAAGTAGGGATTACAGCGGGGTGCGGGAGAGTGGACCGCGTAAAAGAGATGAGGATGGTGATGATGATGGTGATGTTGATGAAGACGATCACTGCGGCGATGATTCCCCTCTCGATGGCACTCCGGTGCCACCAAGAGAGAGGAGGAGAGGTTCTCCCCCTTGTGCTTCCTCCTCCATGGCCTCCCCCCTGGATGGGGAGAGGTTCCCCCTCTGGTCCTTGGCCTTCATGGTGATGATGGCCCCTCTGGGATCCTCCTCCATGCCCTCCGGTGATGATGGCCCCCTCCGGCAGGGTGCCAGAGAGGGCCTAGATTGGTTTTCGGTGGCTACGGAGGCTTCTGGGCGGAACTCCCGATCTAGGTTAATTTTCCGAGGTTTCTGTATTTATAGGAATTTTTGGCGTCGGTCTCACGTCAAGGAGGTGCCCGAGGCGTCCACGAGGCAGGCCCACGCGCCTGGGGGGGTGGGCGCCCCCACCCTCGTGGATGCCCCGGGACTCTCCTGGCCCAACTCTTTTACTCTGGGGTCTTCTTTTGGTCCATAAAAAATCGTCAAAAATTGGCACATCAATTGGACTCCGTTTGATATTCCTTTTCGTAAACTCAAAAACAAGGAAAAACAGAAACTGGCACTAGGCTCTAGGTTAATAGGTTAGTCCCAAAAACCATATAAAATAGCATATAAATGCATATAAAACATCAAGGTTGATAATACTCCCTCCGGTCCTTTTTAGTTCGCATATAAGATTTTACTGAAGTCAAGCCTCGTAAAGTTTGACCAATTTTATAGAAAAAAGTACCAACATAGACAATCTGAAATCAATATCAATAGATGTGTCATGACTGAAAGTTTCATACTATATAACTTTAGCATGGTAGATTTTGATATTTTTTCATATAAATATGGTCAAACTTTGTGAAGTTTGACTTCAAAAAATTCTAATATGTAGAGTAAAAAGGACCGGAGGGAGTATGATAGCATGAATACTTCATAAATTATAGATACATTGGAGACGTATCAAGTCACCTTAAGTTAAACCTTAGTCAACAATAACTCTCACAACTTACATGAATTCTCTCAAAACCCAAACCACGTCTACGAGCATAGCATAGAGTATAGTATAACGTAGTAACTCCCGAGGTTTAAATGCATGACAATAGGTTCTACCTCATCAACTACTTCCCAGTACCCACATGTTAAACAAATCCTACTCATGCAGTGTTTGAGGGTTGAAACTAATGCATAAAAACTGGGTAATAAAGGGATATGATCAAAGTGTTACTTGCCTTGCTGATGATCTAAAAACCATAGTGACTCGTAGTAGCAAGCCTCGCACTCCGAAAACTCTATCATGAAGAAACAATAGCATACATAAGCACTCAAGCATAAGATGCAAATGAAAAACTCAAGAGAAAAGATCTGAACAGGAAGTTCAAGAGAAGAGCTTCGATTTGCAAAAAGAAACAATCAAATCGGAGCTACGAAACTCAAACTACGATCGAAACAAGTTCGAATTCAAATTTTCTTGAAACCAAATTTTAAATTGTCAAAACCATGTTCAAGTTGATTATCTGGAAAGAGGGGAACAAGACAAAGATTTTGGCGTTGGTTTCACTAGATTTGGACGAATGAACAAAATGTGACGAGGGTTTGAAGTTCGGGGATTAATCTATGATAAAAGTATTTGCGGATAGGTCCCTGGCCAAAAATTAAAATGAAATGAAAAACTATTGGACGAACGTCCTCTAACAGAGACTAACGAATGAAAACCGTTCGTTAAAACTATCTAACCGGTGAACATTCGCTAATTAACCTAATAAAATAAAATAAAATAAAAACCGATCTAATCTAAAGCGAAAAACCGAACGAAAACCAATGAAAACCGAATGGTTTTTACCGGTCAACCATGACGGCGAGGTCAACGGCGGGGCGGGGGGATTGGTGGCGTCGGCTGGCTCAGTGGGGAGGAGAGGCCGGGCCTCGGCCCTATTTAAAGGGGTCGGGGAGGGGTGATTGGGGGAGGGAGTGAAGGAAATATGCCCTAGAGGCAATAATAAAGTTATTATTTATTTCCTTATTTCATGATAAATGTTTATTATTCATGCTAGAATTGTATTAATCAAAAACATAATACATGTGTGAATACATAGACAAACAGAGTGTCACTAGTATGCCTCTACTTGACTAGCTCGTAATCAAAGATTGGTTATGTTTCCTAACCATGAACAAAGTGTTGTTATTTGATTAACGAGGTCACATCATTAGTTGAATGATCTGATTGACATGACCCATTCCATTAGCTTAGCACCCGATCGTTTAGTATGTTGTTATTGCTTTCTTCATGACTTATACATGTTCCTATGACTATGAGATTATGCAACTCCCGTTTGCCAGAGGAACACTTTGGGTGCTACAAAACGTCACAACGTAACTGGGTGATTATAAAGGAGCATTACAGGTGTCTCCAAAGGTACATGTTGGGTTGGCGTATTTCGAGATTAGGATTTGTCACTCCGATTGTCGGAGAGGTATCTCTGGGCCCTCTCGGTAATGCACATCACATAAGCCTTGCAAGCACTGCAACTAATATGTTAGTTGTGAGATGATGTATTACGGAACGAGTAAAGAGACTTGCCAGTAACGAGATTGAACTAGGTATTGGATACCGACGATCGAATCTCGGGCAAGTAACATACCGATGACAAAGGGAACAACGTATATAGTTATGCGGTCTGACCGATAAAGATCTTCGTAGAATATGTAGGAGCCAATATGGGCATCCAGGTCCCGCTATTGGTTATTGACCGGAGACGTGTCTCGGTCATGTCTACATTGTTCTCGAACCATAGGGTCCGCACGCTTAAGGTTTCGATGACAGTTATATTATGAGTTTATGAGTTTTGATGTACCGAAGGAGTTCGGAGTCCTGGATGAGATCGGGGACATGACGAGGAGTCTCGAAATGGTTGAGACGTAAAGATCGATATATTGGACGTCGGACATCAGAAAGGTTCCGAGTGATTCAGGTATTTTTCGGAGCACCGGGTAGTTACGGGAGAAGTAATGGGCCTTGATGGGCTTTAGTGGGAAGAGGAAAAAGGCTGCTGCGCCCCCCTCCCCTCTTGTCCGAATTGGACTAGGGAAAAGGGGGCCGGCCACCTTTCCTACTCCTCCACTTCCTTCTCCCTTCCTCCCCTCTTGGTGGACTCCTACTAGGACTTGGAGTCCTAGTAGGACTCCACACCTGGCGCGCCTCTCCTAGGGCCGGCCTCCTCCCCCTGGCTCCTTTATATACGGAGGCAGGGGGCACCTCTAGACACACAAGTTGATCCACGTGATCTATTCCTTAGCCGTGTGCGGTGCCCCCTGCCACCATATACCTCGATAATACTGTAGCGGAGTTTAGGCGAAGCCCTGCTGCTGTAGTTCATCAAGATCGTCACCACGCCGTCGTGCTGACGAAACTCTTCCCCGACACTTTGCTGGATCGGAGTCCGGGGATCGTCATCGAGCTGAACGTGTGCTCGAACTCGGAGGTGCCGTAGTTTCGGTGCTTGATCGGTTGGATCGTGAAGACGTACGACTACTTCCTCTACGTCGTGTCAGTGCTTCTGCAGTCGGTCTGCGTTGGGTACGTAGACAACACTATCCCCTCTCGTTGCTATGCATCACATGATCTTGCGTGTGCGTAGGAATTTTTTTGAAATTACTACGAAACCCAACAGGGAGCAGGCGGCGGGGAGGAGGAGTCCGGCCCGGACTCAGGCGCGGCAGCGTCGGGCGACTGGCGGTCTCCGGCACGGCTCGAGGACAAGGCGGTGGCGAACGGGCCAGCTGGGCTTCAGCCCAATCGGTCCGAAAACTTTTTAAAAAAATAAATATCACTGCGAAAGAAAAATCCAAAAAAATCTAAAAATACGAGAAACAATTTTCACCGTCCAAACCTAATATTTAGGACAAGATGAACATTTTTCTGGCCTAAAATGCAATTTTCAAAAATGCATATTTGTCTCTAATTCAAATAAAATAGCAAATAAAATACGAATAAAACAATAATTTGATTTTAAAATTTCTCCTCCAATATTTCTCTCTTGTTGAATAAGTCATTTTATCTTCTCTCATTTATTTTTGTTATTGAAAATAATTGGAGAGAAAAATATTAAAACCAAATTGATCCTCATTTCAAATTTGAAAAATTCAAATATGAAAATTTGTGAAACCTCCAACTCTCTCCTTGGGTCCTTGAGTTGCTTAAGATTTCTAGGATCACAACCAAATGCAAATAAAAATATGATATGCATATGATGTCCTATGTATAACATCCAAATTGAAAATTGGGATGTTACAAACCTACCCCCCTTAAGATGAATCTCGCCCTCGAGATTTGGGTTGGCTAGAAAATAGGTGTGGGTGGTCTTTCCGTAGGTCTTCTTCTCTCTCCCAGGTGGCTTCCTCCTTGGTATGGTGGCTCCACTGAACTTTGCAAAACTTGATAACCTTGTTGCGTGTAACTCGGCTGGCAAACTCGAGAATCCTGACGGGTTTCTCCTCGTAAGTTAGATCACTCTCCAACTGAATTGCTTCCAGGGGCACTGTATCTCTCAGAGGAATATCGGCCATCTCTGCATGGAACTTCTTCAACTAGGAAACGTGAACCACATCATGAACATCTGACAATCCTTGGGGTAACTCCAACTTGTAGGCCACTTCTCCCATACGTTCCAAAACTCCATACGGTCCAACAAATCTTGGGGCTAACTTTCCTTTAACTCCAAATTGTTTAACTCCTCGCAGTGGTGATACACGAAGATATGCTCTGTCTCGGATTTCATAGACTACCTCCTTGCATTTCGTATCAGCATAACTCTTCTGCCTGGACTGAGCTACCTTCAGTCTATCACGAATCAACTTAACCTTCTCTTCAAACTCCTTGATTAAATCCGGTCCAAACAACTGACGGTCTCCGACTTCGTCCCACATCAATGGTGTCCTGCACCTTCTTCCATACAAAGCTTTGAAAGGGGCCATTACATTCTCCTGATATAACATGTCCAAGAAATCCAACTTCCTTCAAGCAAAACTCACACTTGCTGAACTTGGCATATAGCTGATGTTCTCTGAGCTTCTCAAGAACTAAGCGCAAATGTTCCTTGTGTTCCTCTTCATTCTTCGAGTACACCAATATATCAATGAACACCACAACAAACTTATACAAGAACTCCATATACACCTTGTTCATCATACTCATAAAATAGGTAGGGGCATTAGTCAATCCAAAAGACATGACCGTGTACTCATATAGCCCATACCTTGTGGTAAAAGCTGTCTTAGGTATATCTTGTTCTCGGATCTTCAACTAATGGTATCCTGATCGTGGATCAATCTTGTAGAATACTTTAGCTCCCTGCAGCCGGTCAAACAAATCATTGATCATCGATAGTGGGTACTTGTTCTTGATCGTCACTTCATGCAATGCACGATAATCAACAACCATTCTCAAAGATCCATCCTTCTTCTCGACTAAGAGCACTGGGGCTCCCCACGGTGATGAACTGGGTCAAATATAACCTTTCTCCAATAACTCCTTAATCTACTTCTAAATTTCCTCTAGATCATTTGCGGGCATCCGGTACGGCCTCTTCAATATTGGTCCGGTGCCTGGCAACAACTCTATTAAAAATTCTATGTCCCGATCTGGTGGCATGCCTGGTAATTCCTTTGGAAACAGGATAATCCTTCACGAGTGGCACTTCCTCCTGCACAACTCCTGAGAGTGAATTTACTAGGGTCCTCCTTGGCGCATTCCTAGACACATACTTTATCCTTTTTCCTTCAGGGGTGGTGAGTAATGTCGACTTACTAGCATAGTCGATGTTTCCTCCATACTTCGATAGCCAATCCATGCCTAGTATTATATCCAATCCTTGTGACTCCAAAGTTATTAGGTCTGAGGGGAAAACATGGCTACACATATGCACATGAAACAAACACATTCATTTCACACCACTCAATTCAAACAAGATCATACAATTGGTCTAAACTAACATTACAAAATACTCGGACTATTACTATATACATGGGGGAATACTACTGATAATATGGTGGTCGACTAGAAATTTTGGTCGGTGGAAGACTCCATGATATCTGCTCTAGCTTCGTCTTCGTGATCATCATCACTATCGGGGTCGGAGTCAGTGTCGTCGATTATGATGTAGTCTTCAGGGTGGTTGTCCTCCTCAGGTGCGGGATCTCCCATGAATATTCCTAGCTTCTTCTTCAGGTCTTCATTCTTCTCCAGTAGTAATGCAATTTCTTCTTCATATCCATCACATGTAGACTTGAGTTCCTCTTCTAGCTCCATGTTCCCGGTGATCACCTTCTTCAGGTGTATCATGTTGGCGCACATCTGGTTCTCCTGACGATGAATGTGCTGATTTAACTCCTGGATGTAGGCTGCAATGGATTTATCCCTCTTGGTGCAAATCATCTCCCATTGCTCATCTCGGCGTCCACATATCTGGTAGATGGTGTCCTTTAGATCCTTGTGGTATACCTCGCCAATGCGTCCCATGGCGATGTGGGCTGCCATGCTCTTTCCTAGACTCCAGGTTGGTGCATCAAAGGAAAACTCTATGGGCTAAGTAACTGCTGTGAAGGTCCTTCCTGGAACATGTACTCGAATCGTCCAGCGTTCTTCTTCAGGTAGAGTGCCGGTGTAGGTCCCAGTGAAGCTTGGTATTCCGATGCTCAGGTACCTAGTGGCTTCCTTCAAGTGTCGTCCGAAAGGGATGTCGTCATCCGGTTGAGCAAACTTGTTCCTTGGATCCGCCATCTATAGAGTAGAAAATGGAGAAGAGTCAGAAATGAACAGAGAAGAGTATCATGTGGCTTTTCCTAGTGGTCACGTCCTACAGTCAGCATGTGCTCTGATACCATCTTGTAGCGACCCGACCTTAGACGGTCAAGTCTCTGTGTTTAAGTGTCATCCCTGGATCGGTATTGCTGACACACACAGTACTCGAGGATTTATAACAGAGTTCAATCACACACTTATTACATCGAATGTCTCAAAAGAGAACTTATTACAATAGTATGGCTGAAGGCCATCTAAATAAGATAACAACGGAAGCTTCGAAGGTAGTAGAGTCCATCCAACTCCACGGCAAAACTGAGTGCATAACAACGACCTAGAGCACCTTACTCTTCGTCTGAAAATTCTGCAACATAATACGTTGCAGCCTTATGTAGGTCAGCACATGGAATATGCTAGCAAGATAACACTATAGAGCAAATGCACAAATAACAGCTATAACTACATGCATATTTGGCTGGTGGGGGATCTACGGTTATCATTTGCATAAAGTTAGTTTTTTCCTACAACAAAGGAATATATTTTATCTAACTACAAAATTTGTTGATAAACATTGAGAATGGTAACACTACTAAGGAAAAGCCTAGCAGCAGCGCGGGTTCTAGGTATATCAGTAGCGCGGGGACCGGCGCTACTAATAAGGCGCTACAGCTAACTCGTAGCAGCAGCGCGTGCACGCCCGCGCTACTGCTATACAAGCGTAGTAGCAGTGTGCTGCATGGAAGCTCGCTACTGCTAATAGCTCTAGCGTGCTTTGGCTGGACGCGCTACTGCTACTGTCATGCTACTGCTAACTTTTCTCCACTCGCTACTGCTAATTTTAGTAGTTTTTGAATTTTTTTCTGCATATTTGTTTTGTATTTGAACAGGCTTTATACAAGAATCTTGAGCAGATACAAATGTCATCATGATACACATACGAATGGCTGCGAGACCACAAATGTTATCATAGCATATACATACAAATAGTCTCATCATAATCATCATCCAACACAAAGTGGTATCTCGTCATCATCTCAAAAATAGCGATACATGCAAGTCTCGAATACTTGCAACTACAACGTCATCCATATAAACAATGGTATACGCGAGAAGAGCTATCACTATGAGTGAGAGTGGAACTATGCAGTACATGAGGCGGTGTCGGTGTGGAACGACACCTATGGGATCACAAGAATCCCTACTATAGTTGTCGGGGCGCAGGGTTGCGAGTAGAGCAGGGCTAGTAGACGGCATAAAGCTCGTTTACCCAGGTTTGGGCCGCAAGGATGCGTAAAACCCTACTCCTGCTTTGGTGTGTGTATTACTGAGAGTTCTTGGGCTCTCGAACTAGCTGTGGTCAGCGTGTGGTTCCAAAGAGACGAATCCCTCTCCTCGTCGCCTCGGGCCTCCTTTTATAGGAAAAAGGGGTTGCCACAGTGGCCACAGGAGGTGGAAAGGTCTACAATGGCACGAGGTTATCCCTCGTATTACAGGACAAGGTGCATTTAATGCATTGCTTAGGTGTCCTGTTGCTTTATCGGGGATGGGGGCGAGGCCCGTCCCATCCGTCGCCGCTCCTCCTCGCTTCGACACGCGCCTCGGGCGGGGATGCATGCGGTGCCATGTAGGCAGGCAGGCAGCTGAGTTGGCGCGGTGGTGGAGCCTTCATGAAGATCTGCATGCCGCCACATAGGCGCTTGATGAGTTGGCCTGGGAGCTGCATGTTGCCACGCAGGTGCCCGCCCAGCTGGTTGGGCTGGTAGCTGCATGTGAACGACGGTGGAAGCTTGATTGACGTGGGCTTGGCGGTGGCCTTGCCGGCGTCTTTGGCGAGGGCCTTGCCAGGTGGCCCGGCAAGGGTCTCGCCGTGGCGTGTTGTTGTCCCCGGCAAGGATCTTGTCGGGGGTCTGGTGGCGTTCCTTGGCAAGGATCTTGCCGAGAATCGTCGTCTTCTGATCTGATCTTGAATATGTCTTCACAAAGATCTATATGTCACCACAGGGGTGCCTTCCCGAGCCCTGGCCCCATGCTGATGATGGCACTGGGGGCCGTGGGAAAAGGCCTACTAGTGGCGCACCTGTTTTTCCTACTAATGGCGCACGACAGGTGCGCCACTAGTAGCACGCCATTAGTATTTTTTACTAATGGCGCACCTGTGGTGCGCCATTAGTATCTGGTATACTAATGGCGCACCATGCAGTGTGCCATTAGTATAGCCCATGGTGCGCCATTAGTATGACTCCCAGGGGGGCATATTTACCCATGTGCTTTGGCATACTAATGGCGCACTGGTGGATGATGCGCCATTAGTGTGCTCTGGCTTACTAATGGCGCACTATGTGGTGGTGTGCCACTAGTATGAATATTAGGGATTTTTTCTTTTCTGATATTTTCACAAGTTACAAAATATTTATTGGACAGAATATAGCTAGCACCACACAGCAACAGCAGATTCATCGAATACAATAGAAGATTAGTCTCCGAATATAATTCATCACATTAGTCTCCGAATTCAAAAGACCGAACAAAGATAGACATTACAAGTCTTGAGACCGCGAGTAGCGAGTTTGTCAGAAGTAATACTAATCCTAACAAGTCCTACTAATCATCATCATACAACTTCTACTCGTTATTAATAACAAGTCATACAATCATCATCTTGATAGTCATCGAACCAACCCTACTTAATTGTTCTTAGCACACGATCATCAATATTAGGCAGGACCTAAATACCCTATTTAAGGTAAAATAACATAAAACAATATAGACCCTGACTCTCCATTATGGAGAATGGAGATCATCCTGTCTCCAATTCTTGCGCTTCACTTCCTTTTGCTTCCAAGAACCTCCGTACGACTGTCCATACATTTTTCCATCCTTTGATTTTCATGTCTCCACTTCTTTTAGAAATCTCGTATGGACAGTTGAGATTCGTAGGATGACCTGGCTGTATGTTCAAAACATTAAGACTACCTTTCTAATACATCAAATGAGGCACACAATTCTCTGGGATTATCTGTTGAAAAACATAGTAATAACTTCATAGTTAGCAATGATGTACTAGTTTTAGAAGTATGCAAAAGATGCACGGATGTCGTAATCGTAAAAAATCTTACCAGGGTATCTCCATGGTAGTTACCATAGTTGAACACATGCACTAGTGGCACGTATTGACCATAATGTTGAGGAGTTTGATTGTAGATATTGTAATTCTCAATGTCAGTACAAAATCCGACCAGATGATTTTTCTCCTTGTAAGTTGTTAATTCTGAGCCATCAGTGTAGTGGGTTTTGTCTACCATCTCCCACACATTCTTTGAACAATAAAAATAAGCTGTCAATGGAAATAAGCTGTCAACTATTTTGAAATAAACAATATAAATTAGCTAATAACTATGTTTGAGAAACTCACATAGCGGTAGAATTGGAGGCGTATCAACAAGGACCCAAATGTCCATATTGTCTTGCTCGATTTTGGGATCACCAAGATCCATGGTTGCAAGCATACCCTCATCAAAACCATACATCTTGAAAAATGCTTCCCAATTTTTGCAACCAAAATGGGTTACGCTCCCAGAATTATACAGATTTACTTCAAAATCCACATCGTGATGAGTCCTTAGGTGAATTTTCTTTGTTTCAGAAATTTCATGGTCTTCAAAATCCATCCTCTCCAAGACATAGTGTCTTGCATGGCATGGGATAAGCTATACTCGAATTGTAAAAGATGAAAATTACACGTTGAAATAGTTGAAGTCATGCTTAATTATGAAAATAACACTTGTCGTCGTTGTGTACCGTTTCAACTTTGAAGGTCTCCTTGAGCTTAATGCTGAAGCGCCGATCATCGTCCAGGTGAGGCATGTCACACAGACCTCGATCGTCGTGGCACCAGCCGCACTCCCCCGGGAGACTTTCATCGTCCGATGACGACATATCCTATGTTCATCATTCAAAACTACATCATCTCTTGCATTGGGTCCAATAAGATAATCCATAGTGTGGTGAAAACACGCCCTTCAAACTGGTTTGAGCTATTGGTGAATGGAGATGGTCTAAGATTTTCAGTAGTAAGAAGTGAAGTGGTAATTTTGAGAGCAAATGGCTAGGATGAGTGGTTCCTCTTTCCTGTTTAGCCTTACAATAGAATATTGTTAGTCATGCACACTTGTGCATTTTCAGCCAGGCCCAGTGGAGTTGACCTAAAAACATTTCTTTCTTTAAGCCTGCTACATCCATCTCAAGTATTTATGGTCAAGGGTTAGCAGGGCCATCCAAATAGAATATGTGGTATGGGCTTTTTTAGTAGGTCATCCTACCAGATTAGGGTTTATAGATGACGAGCAACTGAGATTAGTAATAACTATGAGTTGATATCACACTTCTATATGTATAACACAAGAGGCAGTTGATCCTACTTAATTAAGTACTAAGATACCCCGGCCCATGCATTAGTCACAAGTACCCCATATGTCCTATTTTTAGCAAAGTCATGCTAAAATTCACGGAAAATTTCAGCATGACCTTTGCTAAAAATAGGACATATGGAGTACCCGAATTTGCCAGAATGGAAGTTAATCGACATTCTAGCAAACTCAAGAGCCTCTCGGGGTACCTGCAAAATCATCATGACACGATGGTCGGAGACATGACCTTTGCTGAAAATTGTTTTCTCTAAAAGATGATCATGCCAGCTAGCAAGGCAGGTGATTGTCACTCAAATTAAGTTGGGCTTAGACTGACTGAAGCATCTTTCTTCATCCCTTTCTTTTTATCTCTTCCTTTCACATTAACTTTACTTTCCAAAGGAAATAAAAATACAATGCATACATACATACTAAAGCAGTAGATAGATAGTTAGATAGATGAGCATGTTCAGTTTACAAGAATGAATATAAACAAGCAAAGAATGCATGCATGCATATCAAGCCTGCCTTCTCTAGTCATGCCAAATAAGATACTCCTCCTCATCATCATATAAAAAAATGACCAATCAACACATGCATCAATATGCTCCTCTCCTCTGCTATTACTACTCTGCTACTACAAACATAACCATAACAACAATAACAACTAGTGACCACCAACCAATAGCTGTTTTTTAATGCATTACACTTCATTTATGCTAAGTATTCATCTTGTTGCTTGTCTTTCCGTGTAGGTACTGAGCATGCCTACAACCATATTTTGACCAGCCTCCCTAAGCCTGAGGGTGGTGAAATTCTACAGCCTTCCTGCACTAAATGATCCAAGGATTGGTAATTGTTCTGCTTGCTTTTGGAACTTTCTGTATTTTCACTTTCTTCTTTGTCACTTACACTCTTATTATTTGGGTTGCTCTGTTTTGTTGAGTCTAATTCTTGCATCATCCTAGACGCAGGACAACTATAACATGTGCAAGTCAACTCTGCATTCAGTCACTTCCCTTTGACTAGTTAGCATTGCTGTTTGAAAATGATTTGCTTCATATCATACTCTTCTTTACAAAGCTATAATTTACTTGCACACAGAATATATTATGCATGATAACATGTCAATTGCTATGTGCCCCCCTAAAACCTACATCGATTGTGTATAGAGGAGCTCACCGTTCGGTGACGAGGCAGAGGCAGGTCGGCAGCGGCCGGCGTTGAAGAGGGGGTGTCGTCGAGGAGGGCGGTGAAGAGGGGGGCATCGGCGTCTCGCCTGGATGCTCTGCACGACTGGTGAGGGGGCGACGTCCGGAGGCAGAGGAGATGGTGGGCACGGCCCTGAACTCGGGGTTGTCGGTGGAGGAGGAGATGGTGCGGGGAGCGGGCGGCGGGCGGAGTCGTCGGTGGTGGGGCTGGATGACGGGCAGCGAGGCGCCGGGGCGGTGGTGGTCGGGTGCGGCGGGGGCAGCGGGTGCAGTGGATCAGAAAGGGGAAGAATTGAAAGGGGATTGGGGATTTTAGTGGGGGAGGCTTAGCAATGGCGCACCCCCTAGCGATGCGCCATTAGAAATTATTATTTTTGGATAGCAATGGCGCATCACCTGGAGGTGCGGCATTAGTAATCTTTTTTTAAATAGCAATGGCGCACCCCCTAGCAGTGCGCCATTAGTAAAAAATAAATTAGATAGCAATGGCGCACTAGCCAGCGGTGCGCCATAAGTAATTTATTATTATTATTATTTTTTGTTGTGTCTAATAATTTTTTAGAAAATGAATATGAATATGAAACAGTAATATTTTTTATAAAAACTGTAATAATTTTTTAAAGAATATCATCAAATTTGTTATTTGAAAATATTTATGAATATAAAAAAATATCATCAATTTTTTTTTTATTTTTTGTTGCATTCATTAAATTTGTTATTTGAAAATATCATCCAATTTGTTATTTGGAAATAAAATCAAATTTGTTTTTTTGGATTTTTAGTTGCATTCATTTGTGATGGTTGAGCGGGGGGTCGGCGGCGGCGGTGGAGCGGGGGAGGGTGCGGGGTGTCGGCGACGGCGGCGGTGGAGCGGGGGAGGGTACGGTGGGTCGTCTGCGGCGGTGGAGCGGGGGAGGGTGCGGTGGGTCGTCGGCTTGAGGAGCGCCATTATAGTAGTTTTGCAAAAAAAACATAGTAGTGGCGCACTGTGTGGCAGGTGCGCCATTACTAGTTAAACTAGTAATGGCGCACTGTTCCTTGGTGCGCCATTAGTATTTGTGGAAAAATATTAAAGAAAAAAATTGTTACTAGTGGCGCACTGTTGGTCCAGTGCGCCATTAGTGTCTACTACACTAATGGCGCACCAACTCATGGTGCGCCATTACTATATAGTAGTGGCGCACCACATGTCTGGTGCGCCATTAGTGGCCATATCATCTATAGCCCTTTTCCTAGTAGTGCGTGGGATTAAGGGTGGCTCGCTCTGTTGGTGCGGGGCGAGCTATCCCGACAAGAGTCTTGCCGGTGCCGCTGAGCCCACCCGGCAAGGGTCTTGCCGGGGGAACTTGCTTCATCCCACTGCTCTTTGTGGTCTTGGCCTTGGCGTTGCTTTGATTGCCATGGGCTTCGATCTTACCTTGGCTCACCTCCCTCGTTCTGCTTGGTGTGGCGGTGGGCGCGGCTCTGACTGCCCGTGCATAGGAAAAGGGGTACAAAGATGCGCCCCTATTTTTGTACACTGACAGGAGCCCCCGGGCCTAGGCCACACATAAGCGCGACGCGTTGTTGGGCCAGGCCCAAAATGGTGCGCGGGCAGGTGGGGCAGTTTTTACCATGGTAAGTTTCTTCGCGCGCTCTGCCTCCCACGACCCGCATGCGTGGCGCGGCGTGGAGGGTGTGCATGATGTGGGCGGCATGCGTGGGGCGGTTTCCACACGCATGCATCACATCGTAGCAAAGAGGCGGCTCGCGTCTTCCCCGTAAAAAGAGGGAGGCATGGAGGCGTGGCTCATTTACTGAGCGGGGTCGGGGAGCGGTCTTCAAGGCATCCACTCCCCATGATCACGGGGAGTGGAGAGGCCGCCTCACCCGTCCCCTCAGTTCTGCACGTCTGCCACACGTCCTTGTGGTGGGAAACGGTGGAGGCGAGAAACCGGGCCGCCGCTGGTTGGGCGGCGGGTCGGTCCTGATTCCCCGCGGCTCCGGTGTCTGGATTGGCCGAGCGGGGCGGCCGAGTCTCAACCCCGTTCCTTTATAAAGAGGAGGAAGGGGGGGGATGCCACCCCGCATTCTTCTATCTTCTAACTCTCTCTGCTTCTGCTCCTTCCTCTCACCCGCCATGGAGAAAGGGAATCCTGGTCCTTCGACGGTGGCGGTGAGGGTCTCCGCTCGACAGCGCGTCCCTCCCCCTCCTGAATCCATGGTGGCGAAACCGACCGCGAGGGGAAGGGGGAGGGGGCGAGGCCGTGGGTGAGGTCGGGGCAGAGGCCGTAGCGCTCGGGGAAGAGGAGGACGGGGCGGCGCGCCGTCCTCGCCCCTGCCAATGATGCCCTTCCTGATGGAGGGCCACGTTGACGACCAGCCTTGCGAGTTCTTCATCAGGCTCCACCGGCCCCCGCGTCGTTGTCTTCGTCTCCCCACTTCGTTCGCTCGGGTGATGGAGCGGGCCTCACCCCAGACCCTCAGGTTGCACATGAGGGGTTGCGGGAACGGGGGTACGCGGGTCGACGTCGACTTCCCGGCTCCTCGAGTTATGTATCTCCGCCGTGGATGGAAGACGTTTGCCCGCATCCACAGCCTGACGACGGGGCTCGTCCTCTACTTCAAGTTAATGGAGGACGGCCTGCTCTCCGTCAAGGTCTTTGGAGATCTTGGGACTCGTCTGAAATGCTGCGTGGAGAGCTCCTTTGATGGAGATTCTGAAGATGGGAGCTCGTCCTCGAGCGAGAGCGACGAGGAGGACAGCGGGGCGGACGGCGGGGACGAGTCCGACTAGGCGTCGGACGCCTCGCGCCTGGGCGGGTGCGGTAGTAGCACCATCTGCACCTGGCCGCTCCTTCGGCAGAAGCTGGCCGGGGGCAGGGCCAGCTCCTTGAACCTTGCGGGGCTGTCTCCTTGGGCGGCTGGCATCGGGAGGCTGTGGAAGAGGAAGAGGGCGGGCGGCAAGGCCGTCAACTCGGAGTATGCGGGCACCGATGCTTTCATCGCATATTGCTGGTCCTGCCGCCTCGTCTTCCAGCTCCCTTCCCGGCACCGTCATCACCGGCCCGCCCATGGGTGGCCACCGAGATGTTCTCTTGGTGCTTTCTGCTGCTCGTAGCTCGCCTAGGCACCCCTTTTGCCCTTTCGCCTCCTTGACATGCTTCCTGAGGAGAGGGACAAGAAAGGGATTATGGGCATCTTATCTCTTTTTTAGTTTGTAAGCCTGCGTGCCTTTGTTAAATTTAAAACTTGTAATCCCCTTGCTCATGTTTTTCATCTCGCACGAACTATACCTGTATGGGATGTTTTTAATGAAAAAGGGATGCTTGCCGGGTTTTTCGTTCGCGGGTAAATCCCGCGACAAGGAGCGAATCCTTGTTATTGTTTTAAGATAAATGTTTTTCGCCCGGCAACAGGCCTTGCCGTCCCCCCACTCCACTCGACCGTTCTCGCGCTCTTGGCAGAGGCAGGGATGGAGCGGGCTTTAGGCTCCTTATCCCACCTCCTTGCTGCTGCGGCTACGACCAAATCCGGACCCAGGAAATAATCCCTAGTTATAGGAAAAAGGGGAGCACGACAGCCTAGAGATAAAAACAAGGTTTCACATGCCCCAGTTCGGTTCCGAAATGCATGACAGAGGATAAAATACTTATCTGGATCCGCAGCCCTTGGCAATATCATCTTGCCGCGGTTGGATCCTTGTGCTTGCAGCCCCCGGCAACTCTGGCTTGCCGGGGTCGGGGCGCCGGTCCGTTTTCTTCTTTCTGAGTAGCTCAGCAGAAGTGCTCATGTGCCTTGTGAACCAAAGGAGGACAGAAAAGGAACAGACAGACGTGCACTCGACCTCTAGGCTAGGGGTTAGTCGCCGCTAAGCACTATCAACCCTAACCAAGGAAGAGACTCAACCTAGCATGCATGCTATAACTTAGGGCGCCAGCGCTTCATTTATTTATGCTCAGGGTCTGTGCCTGGCTTTGTACAAAGGGGCACATGCCTTGTCGGCAAAGCTTGTACAAACGGTGGCCTGCCGGGAGGCCCGGCAAGCCGCGCCTTATGGGTAAAACTTGCGAAGATGCTCGATGTTCCAGGAGTTGCTCACTGGGACGGCATCTTCGGTCTCCAGGCGGACTGCGCCAGGCCTGGTGACTCACATTACCCGATAAGGGCCTTCCCACTTCGGCGTCAACTTGTTGGAATTCTTGGCCGACTGAACGCGCTGAAGAACAAGGTCGCCTTCCTCAAGGCTTCGGGCATGAACCTTGCGGCTATGATAGCGGCGCAAGGCTTGCTGTTAGCGTGCCGCTCTCACAGCCGCCCGAAGACGATCTTCCACAAGGAGCGTCGCGTCATCTTGGCGCAACGTCTCTTGCTCAAGCTCATCATAAGTGAGCACTCGAGGTGACCCGTATATGAGTTCCGTGGGGAGAACTGCTACTGCCCCGTATACCAAGGCAAAAGGTGTCTGGCCGGTGGCTCGATTTGGCGTCGTCCTGACCGGCCAAAGAACCATGGGCAACTCATCAATCCAGCGCCTTCCACTCTTGTGCAGCTTGTCAAAGGTCTTCGTTCTCAAGCCTCGCAACACTTCAGCATTTTCCCTCTCCGCTTGGCCGTTGCTCTGTGGATGTGCCACAGAAGCAAAACAGACCTTGCTGCCGAGGTCTTGGATGTACTGCATGAAGGTGCGGCTTGTGAACTGCGTGCCGTTGTCGGTGATGACTCTGTTTGGCACACCAAAACGGCAGACCAGTCCTTTGAAGAACTTGACGGCTGACTGAGCAATCGCCTTCCTCACTGCTTCCACTTCCGGCCACTTTGTGAACTTGTCGATTGCAACGTACAAGTACTCAAAGCCCTCGACAGCGCGGGGGAAAGAGCCCAGTATATCGAGCCCCCAGACCGAGAATGGCCAGGAGAGAGGGATTGTTTGAAGGGCTTGAGCTGGCTGATGAAGCTTCTTTGAATGGAACTGGCACGGTTCACACTTGGTTACTAGTGCCGTTGCATCCTGGAGGGCGGTGGGAAAGAAGAAACCTTGCCGGAATGCCTTTCCGGCAAGGGCCCTTGACCCTATGTGGGAGCCACATATGCCTCCATGTATCTCCGCCAATAGCTCCAGTCCTTCCTCCCGGGGGATGTACTTGAGTTTCACACCATTTGGCCCCCTCCGGTACAGGACGTCATCGACGAACTGGTACAGGGCGGACCGACGGGCTACTTTCTCCGCTTCTTCCTGCTCCTCAGGAAGCTCCCCTGTTTGGAGGAAGTGGATGGTATGTTGCTCCCATGCCGGAGCCTGGGGCTCGACGACAAGGACCAAAGGCATTTCTTCCACCATGAGAGCGACTGTCTCTATGGCCAGGGCTTGACGCCCTATCGGACCCAGTCGCTCTTGGGCAGGCTCAGCGTCCGCGGCAGCACCCTTGCCGGCGGCCCCAGGGGGCTCGGTAGGAATGTACTTGCCGGGCCCTGATTTCCTCCGCTTGTTCTGCCCCGCTGATGGTTCGACAGATGGTTGAGTTAACCGGAGCAAAAAGGTACCTGGTTCCATAGGTAGCTTGAATGCGGCACACTTTGACAGGTAATCGGCGATGTCGTTCTCCGCTCAGGGGACGTGCTCCGCCTGGATACCGTCAAAGCGTTCCTCCAGCTTCCTCACCTCATCTATGTAGGTTTCCATCAATGGGCTCTAATAATCCTTGTTGACCTGCCTGACAACGAGCTGTGAGTCGCCCCTGCCGATGAGCTTCTTAACCCCGAGGTCTGCCGCGATCCTGAGACCGGCAAGCAATCCCTCGTACTCGGCGGTGTTGTTGGTGGACATCTCCCTGGGTAAGTGCATCTGGATAACGTACTTGAGGTGTTCTCCGGTGGGTGCGACGAGTAGCACACCAGCACCGGAGCCTTGCAGCGAGAAGGCCCCATCAAAGTACATGATCCAGTCGCGGTCTGCTTCCTTGCCGGGGAGAGTGGTCTCCTGGACTTCTTTGTCGGGCGTCGAGGTCTTCTGCGATGAATTTCGCCAAGACTCTGCTCTGAATTTTCGAGGTACTTTCAAAGTTCAGACCAAAATTGATAGCTCCAAGGCCCATTCCACAATCCTTTCGGTTGCGTCCGGGTTGTGCAGTATCCGTTGCAATGGGAGGCGGGTGACGACAGTGATCTCGTGGGCCTGGAAGTAGTGGCGCAGCTCCCTCGAGGCCATAAGGAGGCCGAAGAGCAATTTTTGCATGCCAGAATACCTCGACCTAGCCCCCTGCAAGAGGGAGCTGACAAAGTAAACTGGGTGCCGCATCATCTTCTTCTTTGGCATGACTTGACTCGACTGCGCAGGCATTCCCTTGGTGGCACCAGACTCTGCTGGGGGCCGCGCCTTGTCGGCACCAGGCCCTGCCGGGGGAATCTTTGGCTTGCCATCCACTGGTTCTGCCGCCATTGCTGCATCCTCGTCGACCTCCCTCTATGCCACCAGTACGACGCTGACCACTTGATTCATTGCCGCCAGATACAGCAGCAACGGCTCTTGTGGTTTAGGCGCAACTAGTATCGACGTGGAGGAAAGGTATTTCTTCAGATCCTGCAGTGCTGCCTCGGCTTCTGGTGTCCACTCTATTGGGCCTACCTTCTTCAAGATTTTGAAGAAGGGAAGGGCGCGCTCGGCGGACTTGGAGATGAACCAGCTCATGGCGGCAACGCAACCGGTGAGCCGACACACATCCTTGATCCGCTTGGGCGCCTCGATCTGCTCAATAGCCTTGATCTTGTCTGGGTTTGCCTCGATCCCACTGTCGGTGTCAAAACCAGCAGATCTCGGGTAGGGGGTCCCGAACTCTGCGTCTAGGTCGGATGGTAACAGGAGGCAGGGGACACAATGTTTTACCCAGGTTCGGGCCCTCTTGATGGAGGTAAAACCCTATGTCCTGCTTGATTAATATTGATGATATGGGCAGTACAAGAGTAGATCTACCACGAGATCAGAGAGGCTAAACCCTAGAAGCTAGCCTATGGTATGATTGTTGTTCGTCCTACGGACTAAAACTCTCCGGTTTATATAGACACCGGAGAGGGCTAGGGTTACACAGAGTTGGTTACAATGGTACGAGATCTACATATCCGTATCGCCAAGCTTGCCTTCCACGCCAAGGAAAGTCCCTTCCAGACATAGGACGAAGTCTTCAATCTTGTATCTTCATAGTCCAGGAGTCCGGCCGAAGGTATAGTCCGGCCATCCGGACACCCCCTAATCCAGGACTCCCTCAGTAGCCCCTGAACCAGGCTTCAATGACGACGAGTCCAGCGCGCAGATTGTCTTCGACATTGCAAGGCGGGTTCTCCTCCAAATTCCGTGTACCTGTTGAATAGTGTCTGGTTTCTTGTAAATGTAGTGCTCCTTGGCTTCTATGCCCAATAATGGCCGTTTTCCACGTGTCAAACGAATACAAAAGGTCAGGGTGTTTTTTATATTCACACCCCTAGCCGCGTGAATGAGCCGCCTATTTAAGGGGACGAGGATTTAGATCCAAACCACACCTTCTCCCTTCCGCGAGTATTCATCGGAGCGTATCCGACAGAGGTCCATTCTATCATGGCCAGCCGCCGCAACTCCTCCTCTCACCCTTCCAGCCCTCAGCCCGGAGATTGGAAGAGGTGCTCCATCCCACACAATGAGCTAGTGAAGCTCCAGACCAAGGGATTTCTCCCTCCGGCCTATATGGTCCCGGTTCGAGCCGGACTTGCCACCTATAATGGCGGAGAGCAAGCGGAGAGCGCCCCCAATCCCTCCAAAGGAGAGCGGGTATGCCTTGCCCCTTACTTAATAAGAGGGCTCGGATTTCCAATTCATCCATTTTTCCGGGGGCTTCTGGAGTTCTATGGCCTCCAGCTGCATAACCTCACGCCTGCCTCCATATTGCATATCGCGGGCTTCGTAGCGCTTTGCGAGCTGTTTTTGGGCTGCGAGGCTCATTTCACGCTGTGGAAAAGGCTATTCTGCCTTGTGCCCCGTTCTAAGGAGGGGTCAATATATCAAGTGGGCGGAGCCGAAGTGTGGCGCATCACCGGGAACGAATATCTATCCGGAACCCCAAAGAAGGTGTCTGAAGACTGGCCTTCGGAATGGTTTTATATAGAGGACGTCCCGCTGCCGGATCCTGTCCGGATCGGCCTCCCTGAGTTCGACAGTGCTCCCCTAAGGAAGCGCCTAAGCTGGCATGCACGGAGCCCTCAGAGGGAAAGTGACAGGGACATCATTTACCTGATGGGCCGGATAAGATTGTTAGCCCATTCCGGACTGACCATGATCGGCGTTCTGGCCGAATGCATCTTGCGGGGGGTGCAACCGCTTCAGTATAGAGGCCACCCCATGTGGGACTTCAACGGGGAGGATGACGCCACCCACTACGGCCGTAAGGGGCCGGATTCGGCTGCCTCTGTACTAAAGATCTTGTCCACTTTGTACAAGGGAGAAGAGGAGGAATTTCTCCGCGTCAACCCACAGGGTGGATTTTCTATGTACAATCCCCAAAGCTGGGTAAGTGGTCACTTTTACTTGCCCATCCGTTTCATATTCCCATTGTTAAGTATTCAGTCTAAGACTTCAACGCAGGAACTGCGCCAGGCTGTTAAAGAAATAAACAACCCTCCTCCACAACTCAAGAGGATCCGGTCTTATCTGTGGAGCTGATTGATGGGGTATTTCATCAATTGAGCAAGGACAACGCCTTGGTGGCCATTACGGTCGATTACCCAGGGTTACTCCCAACCTCACAGGTAACTGAGACCGAAGTCCCAGCACTTTGAAAAGGGATCTGTCCTCGCGTGTTTTTGACTACCGTATGACAACCATGTTTTGCAGGGGAGGTCCTTGAGACGAGAGGCCGAGCCTGCGGCGACTAGCCAACGAGGGGCGGCGAGGCCCCGCGGGCTGAAAAGAAGTGCGGTCCGGACTGAGACGCCGGTGCAAAGGTATAGCGTGCCATCCTATTCCCAGGTGTTATTCCTTCAAGGCATATTAACGCTCGTGCTTTCTTCAGGACGAAGAGACCTTGCCAGACTATATCCGGAGAGGTTTCCAATCGCGCCTCCACCAGCCAGGCTCCAAAGCCTGGTCCGGAAGCGGAGGCGAACACAAGGTGCGCACCGGACGCTCCTCCGACAGAGGATGCGAACAGGCTGTCTGCCACCAATTCCTAGGTGGAGAGTGCCATGAACCACAGGCGTCGCTGGACTGTTCTTCGTGACGCTTGTTTCTCCCAAGAGGCATTGGATGCCTTCAATACGGGAGACGCGTACCTCCGTGCTGCTCAAAATGGTCTAGCCAGAGCCACGGAGCAGTATGTGAAATACATACGGGTAAGAAAATTTTGGTAATTATATATGTATACCAGTAGCCCACGAGACTTGAAACAGTTAGAATAACTGATTTAAGGATCATCTGTTATGCAGGTTCTTACGAAAAAGAATACCCTGCTGTCCTAGGAGCTGGAAGAGTGCAAAGCCCAACTTCAGGCCGCACTAGCCACGGCAGGGGAGCCCAAGGAGACCCCCTCTGGTAATATACGCTTTGAAAGATAAGTATTTTGCGAAGTGCGGCGTGGGTGCAAATCTGACAAATGAAATTGCAGATGGCGCCGGATTAAATCCGGAAGTGCAACAACTCCGACGCCAGCTAAAGGCTGGTGAGAGCGTGCTGACAAAGGTGAGGCGGAAGAAGAACGATCTCCAAGATGCCAACACCAAGCTAGGCGTTGAACTGAAGGACGTTCGTGCCCAGCTGTTGGACTCCGTGAAGGAAAATAAGCGGCTTCGACGCGGCATATATAGTAAGTGCTTAAACAAACTTTGAAAAAAAAGAGTTCGGCGAGGAAGTCGACTAATAGAGTAATGTCTGTAGGTATGCTGACAGGTCGTCCTGCAGAGGAAATGCCCGGTTCTACGGGTGACCTTCTTCCCGAGCTCTCCCAACTGCACGAGCGAGTTCGGCAGGTGATGCAAGGTGCCGCCCAGGCCTTGTGGCCGTCTGTCTCTATGACCGAAGGCCTTGGAGAGCTTGTAGAGAAGATGAAGGGAGCGTGGCGGCGCTTCCGATTGTGGAAGATGTCGGCCTGCCGTCAAGGCGCCAGGGAGGCCTGGGCCATGGTGAAGACGCGGTACACGAAGGCTGACCCAAACCACATGGCCGAGGTCGGACCCGTAGGGCCCGATGGGAAGGAGATCCCCGTGAGCTTAGTATACGGCCAAGTAGAGTTGGCCGCAAAGTATTCCCAACAGGACTGTAAACTAGACAGCCTGTTAGATGGGATTCAAGAGGAATACAATCAGTCAGATTGACTATGTAATTTTAATTGACATGTGTAATGCCTTCTTGCCGGATTGTAGATTGTTTGTCATGGCCAACCTTTTCGCTTCAACCTCGGGACCCGACGGTCCGGAGTGTGTCCGAATACCCTCGCGGTTATGTAAGAACCGGGGTATGCATGGAGACCAGGCGTAGGGGTCATTAGTGCTTGAACAGACAAGTGCCCAACTAGTTATGTTATATTACATGGTTAGTAAGAAACATCTTCCAGGGAGAATAGTTCCGTTAGGGGTTCCTTTCCCTAGGAGGCATGCCCTAAAGTGCATGTCCATTCTGTGAAAAGAGACGCAGGAAAAACATCTGGGGGAGTATAGATAAATAAGTGAAAGAAAAGATCATCTTTAGTTCACCGACCGAATATTCCCTTAAGAATGATAGCTTTAGGCTTCACCCAGTCTGAGGTACACATCCGGCTGACCCGACAGTAACAATCGCAGAGGTGCTCCCTTTACCACCTAGCCGAACAATCGGGAACGTAGGGGTAAGCACAGGAGCCAGGCAACCCAGCTTGGCCAAAACTTAAGTCATATCGATGCATATAATGGCGAATAAAAGGTACATGCGGAAGTGTGACACATGTGTTGGGCATGAAGCCCGTATAAATAAGCTTCTGTTTAAAGAAGCCCCCAGGTTTAATGAGCGCAGATAGCGCGTCACTTTATGAGCCTTTAAAGGCTATAAGAGAGAGAGGAGAAGGAGAGAAATGTAAGACATAAATATATAAAAATGGACAGAGGAAGGAGACGAACACAGAGTCCGGCGCTAGGCATAGAATCTTCGTAGACGGGCTGCGTTCCATGGGTTCGGCTCGAGTCGGTTATCCGATGCATCTCGCAGGCGATACGCTCCACCGTTAGGACTTGGTCGATTATGAAGGGACCTTCCCACTTGGGCTTGAGTTTGTCCTTTTTCTTCTCCGGTAGGCATAGAACTAATTCGCCAACGTTGTAATTTTTGGCCCGTACTTCTTTGCTTTGGTATCTTCGAGCCTGCTATTGATAGAATGCAGAACAGGCTTTTGCCATGTCACGCTCTTCCTCCAAGGCGTCCAAACTGTCCTGCCGATCGAGCTCGGCTTCTCTTTCTTCGTACATGCGCACTCGAGGTGAGTCATGAATTATGTCGCAGGGCAAAACTGCCTCTGCGCCGTACACCATGAAGAATGGTGTGTATCCGGTGGTGCGATTCGGCATGGTCCGCAGCCCCCAGAGTACGGAGTCGAGCTCCTCTACCCAGTGCGTATTAGATTCCTTAAGGGACCGTACTAATCTAGGTTTGATGCCACTCATGATAAGACCATTTGCACGTTCGACCTGGCCGTTGGTTTGTGGGTGATAGACAGAAGCATAATCGAACTTGATGCCCATGTTTTTGCACCAGAGTTTTACCTCATCGGCCGTAAAGTTCGTGCCGTTATTAGTGATGATGCTCTGGGGGACGTCGTAACGGTGTACAACCCCGGATATAAAGTCTATCACCGGTCCGGATTCGACCGTCTTAACAGGCTTGGCTTCTATCCATTTGGTGAACATACCACCATGACTAGTAAGTATTTTTTCTTGTGGGTTCCACCTTTAAGGGGTCCAACCATGTCAAGCCCCCAGACCGCGAAGGGCCAAGTGATGGGGATAGTTTGGAGGGCAGTGGGTGGCATATGGCTTTGGTTTGCAAAAAGCTGGCAACCGACGCATCATTGGACTAAGTCCTGGGTGTCTGCCCGGGCCGTCGACCAATAAAAGCCTGTACAGAAGGCCTTGCTTACAAGGGACCAAGCTGCAGCGTGATGTCCGCCGAGTCTGGCATGAATTTCAGCCAGGAGGTTCCGCCCTTCCTCTTCAGAGATGCACCTTTGAAGGATTCCGGTAGTGCTTTTCTTATAAAGCTCTCCCTCATGGACTTTATAGGCTTTAGATCGCTGCACTATGCAGCGTGCCTCATTTTGGTCCTCAGGGAGTTCCTGCCTGGTAAGGTAGGCGAGGAATGGTTCTATCCACGGGGCGATGACGGCCATTATTACGTGGGCTGAGGGTGTTATTTCATTGGCAGAGCCTCCAATTGTGTCAGAGTGTTCGGTGTCGGGCAATGCGGTTGGGTCCGGGCTACTATTGCCAGGTTCCCCTTTCCATACTACGAACGGCTTGAACAACCTTTCCAAGAAGATGTTGGGGGGGACTACATCATGTTTTGCGCCGATGTGTGCCAGGACATCTGCTGCCTGATTATTTTCCCGGGCTATATGGTGAAATTCGAGCCCTTCGAACCGAGCTGACATTTTTAGTACGTCGTTGCGATAAGCTGCCATTTTTGGATCCTTGGCATGAAAGTCTCCATTTATTTGGGATATTGCGAGGTTTGAGTCCCCGCGCACCTCTAGGCGTTGAATGCCCATGGATACTGCCATCCGGAGACCATGGAAAAGGGCCTCATATTCGGCTGCGTTGTTGGAGTCTGTGTACATTATCTGGAGTACATATTGAACTGCGTCTCCTGTGGGGGACGTCAAAACGACGCCAGCCCCTAGACCGGCCAACATTTTGGAGCCGTCGAAGTGCATGACCCAGTTTGAATATGTGCCGTATTCTTTAGGGAGTGCGGCCTCCGTCCATTTTGCGACGAAGTCGGCCAAAACTTGCGACTTGATAGCTCGTCGTGGCTTGTAAGTTATGTCAAACGGGAGGAGCTCAATGGCCCATTTTGCAATCCAGCCCGTTGCGTCGCGGTTATTTATAATATCGTTAAGTGGCACTTCCGAGGCTACTATTATTGAACACTCTTGAAAGTAGTGTCGCAGCTTCCGGGATGCCATAAACACCGCGTACGCAATCTTTTGATAGTGCGGGTACCGTGACTTGCATGGAGTAAGGATAGTGGACACATAATAGACCGACTTTTGAAGGGGGAATTTGTGTCCGTCTGTTTCTCGTTCGATGACGAGCACTGCGCTTACGACCTGATGGGTTGCTGCAATGTATAATAGCATTGGTTCGCTAATGTTTGGCGCGGCCAGGACTGGGTTTGTTGCCAAGATGGCTTTTATTTCGTCGAGTCCGGCCGTGGCTGCATCCGTCCACTCCAAGTGTTCGGTGCGCCGAAGGAGGCGGTAAAGGGGTAGGGCCTTTTCTCCTAAGCGGGAGATAAAGCGGCTTAGAGCCGCCACGCATTCGGTTAATTTTTGTATTTGTTTGAGGTCCTTCGGGATATCCAATTGTGACAGAGCACGGATCTTGGCTGGATTTGCTTCAATTCCTCTATCGGATACAATGAAGCCCAAGAGCTTTCCGGCTGGAACGCCGAAAACACATTTTTCTGGGTTGAGCTTGATGTTGTATGTTCGGAGGTTATCGAATGTTAGCCTCAGGTCGTCTACTAGAGATTCGACATGTCTTGTTTTAACGACCACATCATCTACGTATGCCTCCACTGTTTTGCCGATCTGGTTTGCCAGACATGTCTGAATCATGCCTAATATGTTGCGCCGGTGTTTTTGAGTCCGAAGGGCATTGTGTTGAAGCAGAATGGGCCGTATGGTGTGATGAATGCCGTTGCGGCTTGGTCTGACTCTGCCATCTTTATTTGATGGTAGCCGGAGTATGCGTCGAGGAAACACAACGAATCGTGTCCTGCGGTAGCATCGATAATTTGATCGATGCGGGGGAGAGGGAAGGGATCCTTTGGGCAAGCCTTGTTAAGGTCTTTGAAATCAACGCACAGGCGCCAGGATTTGTCCTTCTTTGGTACCATCACCAGGTTTGCTAGCCAGTCCGGATGTTTGATATCTTTGATGAATCCGGCCTCCAATAGCTTGACTAGTTCCTCTCCCATGGCCTGTCTCTTAGGTTCGGAAAAACGCCGAAGAGCCTGTTTGACTGGCTTGAATCCTTTTAGGATATTTAAGCTGTGTTCGGCCAGCCTGCGTGGGATTCCTGGCATGTCTGAAGGGTGCCAGGCGAAAATGTCCCAGTTCTCTCGTAGGAACTCTCGAAGTGCGGCGTCTACATCAGGGTTTAACTGTGCCCCGATGGAAGCTGTTTTATTGGGGTCCATTGGATGGACCTGGAATTTGACTATTTCGTCCGCCGGTTTAAAGGAGGTGGACTTGGATCTTTTATCGAGTATCACATCGTCCCTATTCACCGTGGAGCGCAGCGCAGTCAGTTCCTCAGCCGCTAGGGCTTCAGATAGCGCCTCGAGGGCCAGTGCGGCTGTCTTGTTTTCAGCGCGGAGTGCTATATCCGGATCACTAATGATAGTGATGATTCCGTTAAGCCCGGGCATCTTGAGCTTCATGTACCCGTAATGGGGTATTGCTTGGAAGACTGTAAACGCTTCCCGCCCTAGCAGAGCGTGATATCCGCTACTGAACGGGGCCACCTGGAACGTGACCTCTTTGGACCTGTAATTATCCGGCGTGCCAAGCACCACATCTGGTGTGATTTTTCCTGTACAGCGCGCTTCCCGACTGGGGATTATTCCTCTAAAGGTTGTGCTGCTTCGCTCAATGCGGTTCCAGTCTATTTCCATTTTTTGAAGGGTTTCCTCATAAATGAGGTTCAATCCGCTGCCGCCATCCATGAGTACCTTGATAAGACGAAAGCTGTCCACTATTGGACTGAGGACCAATGCGGCTGGTGCTCAGGCTATTTGGAATTTAGGTTCGTCACTGGTGTTAAAAGTAATAGCCGTGTCACGCTATGGGTTTATTGTTGCTACTTGGTAGACTTCAGCAAGGCCGCGGAGTGTTCTTTTTCGCATATTATTTGATGCGAAAGTCTCGAAGACTGTTAATATCATACTGGTTTCTCTGGGGTGACTTTCTGTGGCTTCTGGAATTAGAAGATCTTCGCCAATTTTTGCCACCTGCCGGAGTATCCAACATGCTCTAAGGCTGTGAGTTGGTGTGGCGCCCTCTGCACTGTGAATTTTACAAGGTCCATCAAGCCATCCTTCCAGTACGGTTCCGTGCCCTGTAGAGGGCTTTTTATTTTTGGTATTGAACCCGGGTGTCTGACGATGATGCACCCTTTTATTTCGGACCGGGTTTGTATTCAAGGCCGGATTGTACCAAAATTTTGTTTCGGTTTTCTAGGCGCTTTCCATCGCACAGTACTTTCATACTATGGACGCCAAGTCAGCAAAGCGTGTAATATCACGGCGACTTATGGCATTGAGGATTCCCTTCTCCGTGCAATTATTGCAGAAGAATGAAATTGCGTCTTCCTTGCGGCAGTCCTTTATCCTGTTCATAACCAGGAGGAATCTGGCCCAGTAATGATGTACTGTTTCTTCGAGCTCTTGCCTAATTTGGGATAGATCGCTTATGTACGGGTCGGTGGGTGGAATCAAATCCGAAACCTCAACCAATCTGAGACCCAGGGACCAGGGAGTTTCCTAACTCGGGCGTTGGGATTCTTGGATGCGGCCCAATGAATCTAGTCCGTCGCCTGACTTTAAGTTCAGGTCTTGAGTGATATCCTCCCCACCGCGGGTATCCGGCTTGGAGGGATTGGGAATCCAGACATAGCTAGTCCTTAGGATAGATGAAGGGTCGCCGCACTGTCCCTCTACCACGGCAACGTGATGGGTGACCTAGGGAGAGTTAATCTCAGATCGGGGTTAGGCCCAATCTAGTCGTAATCTGTAGCGACTCCCAGGGCGGCGATGCGATCCAAGAGCTCATTTAGGGAAGAGAGCTCCATTGGATCTAGCTGCTTGGCGAATTCCGAGCCGACATGAAGATTGCTTTCGATGACCCGAGAGGTCATGATCGGCGTAGCAGCCGAACAGGCGGTCATAAGGAAACCTCCTAGCCGGAGAGTTTGGCCGACAGCCAAAGCTCCCTTAGCAACGGTGCCATCTTTAAAGATGGGATGAGGCATCCTTCCTGATGGCAACGACATAGAGGAACTCTCAATGAAAGCACCAATGTCGGTGTCAAAACCGGCGGATCTCGGGTAGGGGGTCCCGAACTATGCGTCTAGGTCGGATGGTAACAGGAGGCAGGGGACACGAAGTTTTACCCAGGTTTGGGCCCTCTTGATGGAGGTAAAACCCTACGTCCTGCTTGATTAATATTGATGATATGGGTAGTACAAGTGTAGATCTACCACGAGATCAGAGAGGCTAAACCCTAGAAGCTAGCCTATGGTATGATTGTTGTTCGTCCTACGGACTAAAACTCTCCGGTTTATATAGACATCGGAGAGGGCTAGGGTTACACAGAGTCAGTTACAATGGTAGGAGATCTACATATCCGTATCGCCAAGCTTGCCTTCCATGCCAAGGAAAGTCCCTTCCGGACACGGGACGAAGTCTTCAATCTTGTATCTTCATAGTCCAGGAGTCTGGCCGAAGGTGTAGTCCGGCCATCCGGACACCCCCTAATCCAAGACTCCCTCACCCACGCTGCGACAAAAAGAATCCGAGAAGCTTGCCGGACGGAACGCCGAAGATGCACTTCTCAGGGTTCAGCTTGAGGTTGATCTTGCGCAGGTTAGCAAATGTCTCTTCCAGATCTTGCACAAGAGTTGGCCCGTCCTTGGTTTTGATCACTATGTCATCCATGTTGGCCTCCATATTTCTATGGAGCTGAGGTTCAAAACCAATTTGGACTGCTCTTGCAAGCTTTGAGCCGACACTCTTCAACCCGAAAGGCATCCGTAAAAAGCAATACGCACCACATGGGGTGATGAATGCCGTCTTCTCTTCATCCTCTCTTGTCATGAAGATTTGGTGGTAACCTGACTAGGCGTCGAGGAATGATAACATATCACACCCGGCCGTGGAGTCAACAATCTGGTCGATGCGCAGCAACGGGAAGGTGTCCTTAGGGCAAGCCTTGTTAATATCTGTGTAATCAATACACAGCCTCCACTTCCCATTCGCCTTGCGCACCACTACTGGATTGGCCAACCACGTCGGGTGGAGCACCCATCTCACCAAACCTGCCGCTTCCAACTTCCTGATCTCCTCTGTGATGAACTCCTGCCTTTCCATAGCCTGCTTTCTGACCTTCTGCTTGATGGGCCGCGCGTGGGGGCAGACATCTAGGTGGTGCTCAATCACCTCCCTGGGAACACCGGGGATGTCGGACGCTTGCCATGCAAACACGTCGACATTTGCCCCCAGGAAGGTGACGAGCGCGCCTTCCTATTTGCTGTCGAGGGTGGAGCCTATGATGAAGGCCCCTCCCGTGCCATCCTCCTCGATGGGCACCTTCTTGGTCTGCGGCGGCTCGACTCTGGATCTCTTGATCTTGTCGGTAGAGCTCTTTGGCACGTCCTCAACGGTAGAACAACACTCCGAGGAGGTGCGCTTGCCGGAGTGGGTGCGAGAGGTCTTGCCGGGCTCCTTTTTCCCTCCCGGGCCGTCAGTGGCAGGAGCAGGTGCCTTGATGGCAGCTGCTGCAACTGCTTCTCGGTAGAGTTGGTCGGCGTAGATCAGCGCGTCCTTCTTGTCGGAGGGGACGGAGATGATGGTCAACGGCCCATACACCTTCAGCATGTTGTAGGCGCAGTGTGATGCCGCCATAAACTTGGCCAATGCCGGGTGGCCGAGGATCCCGTTGTAGGGCAAGGGGATCTCGGCCACGTTGAAGACGATCCTCTCTGTCCTATAGTTCAACTCTCCTCCAAATGTCACGGGCAGTGTGACCTTTCCCTTCGGCTGGCTCCTCCCGGGATTGACCCCTTGAAATGTGCCCGTTTCCTCGAGGTCTCCATCAGGGATTTGCAACCTTTTGATCATGGCAGGCGAGATCAGGTTCAGGCCGGCCCCACCATCAACCAACATCTTGTTCACCCTGAGGTTGCGTATTGTTGGCGAGACCAACAATGGCAAACACCCGACCGCAGTAGTGCGGTTAGGGTGGTCCTTGGAGTCAAAGATGAGGGGCGTGCTGGACCACTTTAGCAGCTTTTGAGCGTCGAACGATGGCTCTGCTGCTGTAATCTCACGCGCCCACTGCTTGAGCCGGCGGTAAGAGGTATGCAGCGAGGCGCCGCCATCGACGCACATGGCCTCCGTAGCCTTCTAGAACCCTTGCTCACTAGACTCGTCATCCTCGCCATGACCGTCATCTTCTTGTTTCTTGTCGGGGCCCCGGGCGGGCCTCTCTTGATGGTTGTCCTTGCCGGGGCGGCCTCCTTGGCCGCCACACTTCTTGTCGGATCCCTCAGCACCGTCTTGGTCCTTCTCCTTGTCCCACCTTTCATACTCAACCTTTTGCTTCCCAACAAGCAGCTTGACTTGTCGGCAGTTCTGGAGGTCGTGGCCCTTGGTGCGGTGGATCTTGCAGTATTGCTTGCAGAAGCTTCCTGGCTTGTCGGTAACCACCAGGGACCGGCAGGCGGCGCACCCGACAATCTCCTTGCCGGGGCGTCTGCCTTGACCTTCTTGCCGGCACCGGTATCGTCAGATCCCTCAACGGCAAGCACAGCCTTGCCTTTGCATTTCCTGTTGCGACGCCAGCTCGTCATTGTCGGGGTGGCGGCGTCTTCATCAGTAGAGTCGGTTTACGCGCTGGCGTCTTCGCCGGGGTACTTCCTTCTCTCTTCAGCGCAGGCGCACCTATCAGCCAGAACGTAGAGCTCGGCCACATCTTTAACCTTGGTCATCGCCAGCTTCTCACTCATCTTGCGATTGCGTACGTTTTGGTGGAACACGCTAATCACAGCGGCGGGATGAACGTCGGGGATGTTATACTGCACCCGGCTGAATCTCTAGATGTACTTGCACAGGGTCTCCCCTTCCTTCTGGGGAATGATATGCAGATCACTGGCCTGGCCATGAGCTTGGTGGCCTCCTGTGAAGGCGCCAACGAACTCATGGCACATATCCGACCAGGAAGAAATGGAATCCGCTGGCAAGTGCATCAACCAAGACATCACATTGGGCTTGAGCGCCAGCGGGAAATAGTTGGCAAGCACCTAGTTGTCGCGAGCCCCAGCGGCCTGCATCGCCATGGTGTAGATGCTGAGGAACTTGGACCGATGGGTCGTGCCGGTTTACTTCTCGCCGACGTCGGGCTTGAACATGCGGTGGGACGGCCACTGGAACTGCCTCAGCTCACGGGTAAAAGCCGGGCAGCCCACCTCATAAGGTAGGCCGCTGGGGCCCACGGTGTCGGGTGGTCCATAGAGGGTCCCGCCCGCTTGTCTGACTGGCGGTGCGTTTCGCGCCGGCGCTCGACGGTGGTTCGAGCGTCTTCGTGAGCTCGCTCCCGAAGGACCTGGCACTGGTCGCAGAGGGTCCGTGGGTCGGACGACGCTAGGAGATGTTGTCACAAGCATCATCGCGACGGGCCGACGCCCACGGCAGCCGGCAAGGAGGGGGAGAGTGCACCGTGATCGCAACTCCCCTGGTCCTCCCAGCGCCAGCATGTAGTGGCTCGGTGGAGCGTCGGCCCGAGGGCCCCGCTGGTCGCGGATCGTCTTTGTTTGCAACGGCGACGAGGCTCCGGATTGTGGCCCTCCACTCATCGAGCTTCTCCGCAGCAGGAGGGAAGTCGAGGAGCAGTTGTGCGCGTGCCAAAGCTTCCGCTGGCGTGGGCGGCGGCGACAGCTGCGTGGATCGCGGCACGCTTCGACTTCTAACTACATTAGAAGGAGCTCCGTCATGACCCAGCGCTTCGGTGAGCGTACTGAACCCCCTCATATTGCCGATGACGGACAGGGCTCTTCCCACGGCGGTGCCCAGGGTCACCATCGTGGTGATGCTGCTCGGCGCGCACACCATGGGAAGAACGCGCGGTGGTCGCCGGTGTAGGTGTCCTGGAGGTCGCCGCGCTGCCCGGAGCCGGCACAACGACGCCCTTGGAGGGCCCCACGCCACCTGCAGGGGCCCCAGCTCCGTCTTTGGATCCGGCGACGTGTAGCCGGTCGTCTGGCACGCGAACGACGCCGCTCGCCAGGCTCCGACTGCCTGGGGAATGCTGGTGCTCGCAGGCCGCGGCCTGGGTCCTGTCTGCGATCGGTCCGCTGCTCATCCGCACCGGCACGGGTCGTTCGGCTCCCAAAGAATCGACTGCCGTGGCTGTCTTCTTCTTGGGGGCCATGGCGACGAAGAACTGCTAGGCTAACTACTAGACCAGATTCTCACAATTGCGCCCCCTACCTGGCGCGCCAAGGATGTCGGTGTGGAACGACACCTATGGGATCACAAGAATCCCTACTACGGTTGTCGGGGCGCAGGGTTGCGAGGAGAGTAGGGCTAGTAGATGACACAAAGATCGTTTACCCAGGTTCAGGCCGCAAGGATGCGTAAAACCCTAGTCCTGCTTTGGTGGGTGTATTTCTGAGAGTTCATGGGCTCTCGAACTAGCTGTGGTCAGCGTGTGGTTCCAAAGAGCCAAATCCCTCTCCTCGTCGCCTCAGGCCTCCTTTTATAGGAAAGGGGTTGCCACAGTGGCCACAGGAGGTGGAAAGGTCTACAGTGGCGCGAGGTTATCCCTCGTATTACAGGACAAGGTGCATTTAATGCACCGCTTAGGTGTCCTCTTGCTTTATCGGGGACGGGGGCGAGGCCCGTCCCGTCCGTCGCTGCTCCTCCTCGCTTCAACACGCGCCTTGGTCGGGGATGCGTGTGATGCCATGTAGGCAGGCAAGTAGCTGAGTTGGCGCGGTGGTGGAGCCTTCACGAAGATCTGCATGCCGCCACGCAGGCGCTTGATGAGTTGGCCTGGGAGCTGCATGTTGCCACGCAGGTGCCCGCCCAGCTGGTTGGGCTGGCAGCTGCATGTGAACAGCGGTGGAAGCTTGATTGACGTGGGCTTGGCGGTGGCCTTGCCGGCATCTTTGGCGAGGGCCTTGCCGGGTGGCTCGGCAAGGGTCTCGCTGTGGCGTGTTGTCGTCCCCGGCAAGGATCTTGCCGGGGGTCTGGTGGCCTTCCTTGGCAAGGATCTTGCCGAGAATCGTCGTCTTCTGATCTGATCTTGAATATGTCTTCACAAAGATCTATATGTCACCACAGGGGTGCCTTCCTGAGCCCTGGCCCCATGCTGATGATGGCACTGGGGTCCATGGGCTCTCGAACTAGCTGTGGTCAGCGTGTGGTTCCAAAGAGCCGAATCCCTCTCCTCGTCGCCTCGGGCCTCCTTTTATAGGAAAAAGGGGTTGCCACAGTGGCCACAGGAGGTGGAAAGGTCTACAATGGCACGAGGTTATCCCTCGTATTACAGGACAAGGTGCATTTAATGCATCGCTTAGGTGTCCTGTTGCTTTATCGGGGATGGGGGCGAGGCCTGTCCCATCCGTCGCCGCTCCTCCTCGCTTCGACACGCGCCTCGGGCGGGGATGCATGCGGTGCCATGTAGGCAGGCAGGCATCTGAGTTGGCGCGGTGGTGGAGCCTTCATGAAGATCTGCATGCCGCCACATAGGCGCTTGATGAGTTGGCCTGGGAGCTGCATGTTGCCACGCAGGTGCCCGCCCAGCTGGTTGGGCTGGCAGCTGCATGTGAACAGCGGTGGAAGCTTGATTGACGTGGGCTTGGCGGTGGCCTTGCCGGCATCTTTGGCGAGGGCCTTGCCGGGTGGCTCGGCAAGGGTCTCGCTGTGGCGTGTTGTCGTCCCCGGCAAGGATCTTGCCGGGGGTCTGGTGGCCTTCCTTGGCAAGGATCTTGCCGAGAATCGTCGTCTTCTGATCTGATCTTGAATATGTCTTCACAAAGATCTATATGTCACCACAGGGGTGCCTTCCTGAGCCCTGGCCCCATGCTGATGATGGCACTGGGGTCCATGGGCTCAAGGGTGGCTCGCTCTATTGGTGCGGGGCGAGTTGTCCCGGCAAGAGTCTTACCGGGGCCGCTGAGGCCACCCGGCAAGGGTCTTGCTGGGGGAACTTGCTTCGTCCCTCTGCTCTTTGTGGTCTTGGCCTTGGCTTCGCTTTGATTGCCTCGGGCTTCGATCTTAGCTTGGCTCACCTCCCTCATTCTGCTTGGTGTGGCGGTGGGCGCGGCTCTGACTGCCCGTGCACAGGAAAAGGGGTACAAAGATGCGCCCCTATTTTTGTACACAGACAAGCGGCGGTTACGAGTCCTCTCTCGCGCTAGCGTGAACCTCAAGTAACTAGCTTCTCCTTCTTGTCTGCTTTTGAAGCCTTTATGGCTGGCGCCCGAGACCCCATTCACTTGCACCTGACACTCATGCCACTCGTTGTACACCCCCGGAACCTTCCCTTTGTATACGACATAGCACTGCCATCTCGCCATCAAGACACTAGGTACCTGTTAGAGATGCATCTTCATCAAGAGGATGTACAATCATATGCAACAAAATATACTAGAGCAACACCAAAAAGAAAGGGTTAGCAACTAGATGCAACATACAGTATGCAAACTAATTTACTAGAGGTATGCAGGTCATCGTACCCAAACTAACAAAGTTGCGTTACGCAAGTTCGGCAGGGACCATGGACATCACAAAGTTTCATGGCTACAGAAAGTAACAAGTTCAACCGACACATATCATCATCAGCAGCATCATAAATCACTAGAAGTTCCATCCTTCCATATCATCTAGGATGGACCCTAGCTTCTTGAATGGCGTGAGGTCATGACATTTCATGCCTATGCGAGTTCGGACGTCAGCTCGCGATATAGGGACGTGGTGGAACATCCCCTTCTCATCAATGACTTCTTTCATGATGATCGTCGCAATGTCCCTTTGGATGCGAAAGAAGTCATCTCTAAGTTTATAATCCGCTTCTCCATGAGATTCTACCCACTTGTGGATATGATCATCATTTCTGCTTGTCATGCGAAGCTTTTGGTGATCCATGCTGAACTCAATCATGAGATGGAGGATGTAGGATCCATCTTTATTGGTTGGTTTTGGGACATGGATGCAGCAGAAGTTATTTTTATGCGCGAAACCCATCTTCTTGTTCCTTTGTTTCCTGATCTGCATGTGGCCACCTCTAATGTTGAAACCTTGGAGAGCATCATCTAGAATATTCATTATGTGGGTGTAGTCCTTCTTCTCGTAGTCTCTGGAAGGATCAAAATACACGGCGTGGGAGGCTCGCAGGTAAAGAACGATAAGGGCGGCGCGCCCGTTGCTGCAGGGAAAAGACACCTCAAATTATTCTCAATATGAGCGAGAAGGAATGATTGAAATGTACGAAAGGGTTGTCCGGAACTGACTTACTTTGGATGATAAGGCAGGAGGATAATTTCCCGGTCCTTATTCTATACCATGAAGTTTTGGAGGTAGTCCCTAGCAGTTTCCCGCTCAAAGTCGCCGAGACTCAAGAAAGACTCGTGCATGTAGTACGGATCCGCCACATAGATTAGCAAGACTTCTTCTCTCTTCATGACGGAGCTCATATGTAGCGTAAAAAGGCAGACGATTGTAAAATCGAGCCGCCTTGTCAGAAACATCTCAAAGATATGGTCAAACCGCAGGAAGAACACCTCCATAGGCCGTGTGTTGATGTAGCACTTCCCCTCAGGCACATGAGCCGAGTATGTTGGATATCCTGGATCCTTCGAGGCTAGTAGGCTTTTCTCATTTGACAGCACATGGTCGTGCAGTCTCCTGAGATCCCCTGATAGTTCCTCCAGTGGTTTCAGCGGTAGCATCGGCTCACCTGTGAGATGGAACATGGCCGCACCTTTCACGGGTACACGCTCTTCAGAATCCATCGTCTGGCTGCTATGTGCTCTGGCTTGTTTGGAGGCAGCTATCTTCCCCGTTCTCTATTCCTCTCCTTTTTCTTGGGTACACCTTCCAGACCCTTGCTTAACCCCTGCCCCAGTGTTCCCAGCCTAAGCACTTTACGACCCCCGGCTAGTTGAGCATGTGTTGAGGGGGCATCTTCAGGCGTGTCCTGTGCGGATTTCATGAAGAGAGACTTTTTACAATCCCTGCTACGACCTTCCTGCCCGGGTAGATCATCCATATCCTCATTAGCAGGCTGATAGCCCGATTTGTCATATGCTTGACTCATCATATCTAAGTCACACTCATATGCATTTGTATTGAGGAAACCCATTGGGTCGACCTCCGTCTCATCATCCATTCTCTGTTCTACGGGACCGATTACATCAACCAGTACTATTGCACCCCCTTCATCACGTCGTCCGCCGCTCTCACCCGGCACTACAGGAGCTGGTAATTGCGTAGGCGGGGTGGCCGTCTCCGCACATGCTTGTTAATGTGTGGTTATTGATGTGCTCTTCGTCGGCTCCAGACGAATAAGATTCTTCGGCCATAGCAGCACCCAACCCTTGCAGCTTCCAATCCGCTGTGGGGTTTCATCTTCCTCTTCCACATGCTGTACTAGAGGAGGCAAATCCTCGTCCCTGATTTCACACTGGACAAGTTAACCCTGAAGTGCCCAGCGGGGATCGGCTGGTTGTGGAACGTGGGTTGCAAGGGGTTCTGTCGGGGATATACCCCGCGGTATGACCCGGCCGGACTTGGCGATTCACTGGTGACCCACCCTGACTTGGTGACTCACTAAGTGACCCACCCGAATCTCTCCACTCACTGATGACCCGGCCGGCGGAGCAGAGGAGCAACAAGGCCCGGTGGCCCAAGCAGACGGTTCATGGAAGGCCGGCTCGTATTATGGTGGGCCGGCTTAAGAATAAATAAAGCATAAGGAATATTCCCTTACAAAGGAAGCAATACTAGGACTTCACTTGTAATAGAGTAATCCTAATCCTAATAGGACTAGTCATGTAAACCGCCCCTTCAACATATATAAGGAGGGGCAGGGCACCCCGAGAGGGACAAGTTTTGATAAGTTTCACAAGTTAGGTTTAGACAAGACAAGTCAATAGCTCTCAAGGTAGAGCACCTTTGTAATTGTGATCATCATCATCAATATCAATGAAGCAGGATGTAGGCTTTTACCTCCACCGTGAGGGGCTGAACCTGGGTAAAATCTCGCGTCTCTCATCCCGTTCAACCCCTCTCAAGCTACCACATAGATGTGTTGGCCTCATGACTAAGTCCTTTCAACGAGGACATCTTTCGTGACAATTCCATGATAGGTTCATTATCATCCCCTTCCCCACGTCCATATTCTGGCCTTTGATCAAGCAGAGTATGGTGCACGGGGTTTCTTCGGCCTACAAACACATGTTTGTGGCGTAAAACATCCGAAAGGCAATGAAAATGGAATATTCTCTCTCTCTCTCTCTATATATATATATATATATGTTGGTGTGACATGTAATTACTGTGAGAGCGTCGAGCTCAGCCAAAGACGAAGGCCCACCTAGCGCGCCAGAGACTGAGGACGGGCTGCTATGAGTGGGAGCGACTACGAGAGGACGCCCGGTTGCGTGAGCAAGTGATGGTGGTGGTGTTATTGTTCACGGAGTTGCTCCCAACGAAACTGGGCAACGGGAAATCATGTACCGTCTTGTCTGGATTTTCCTTCGTCCAGTTGATGACAGCTAGAACCAAGTTAGTAGCGAAATCATTTCTGCAGGCAGTTACAGCTGCATTGACTGCCTGCTGTAGCAACTCATTTTTCTCCTCGGCTGTTTTTTTGCATCCTCGGCTGCTTTTTTCTCGACCGCAAGCTTCACCTTCTCGTCGATGTCCGCCTGACTAAACTTCTTTTTCTGCTTCTTGGCCTCCGGGCCCTCGTTGTAAAACACCTTCCACGTGGCGCCGTCTCCAGTGCCGTGCACACGACCATATTGTGGCCGCTGGCCCAAAGGGAGTCCCTTAAGTTTGTTCAAGGCCCGGTTGAGAGGGGTGTCCCACTTGGGCCTCATCAGAGAAGTAGGGCTTTCGGCTGCAAGATGGTGTTGCTTCTCCTGCAGAAGGAGCATGAACCGTTTAGGAATGTGTAGTCGACTAGATCTGGAGCTAAATGTAAGGTGGTAAAAGAATAATTACCAATAGTCTAATCAATTTCCTCGTGATCTGGTCTGTGTAAAAAACCTTTTTTTCCTTGTCCCACTTGTAGCGGGCCCTGATGAAGTCATGCTCCAAGGGGTTGGTGAACTTCGCGAAGGGGTCTGGGATACCCGCGGCTTCATGTTCCGCGTCCTCCTTATCCCATATGGGCCTTTTACCACGACTTCCGAGGCAATGCTTCCTCGTGTTCCTTTGCTAAAGGCTCTTGAATTTCGCAGCCTTAGCCTTGGCTGCCTCGGTAGCGCTAGTGTCCTTGAACTTTTCGAACTCCTCTTCCGTAAGTGTCGGATTTTCCTCCAGAATCTTGGACAGGGGTTCCTCAGCCTCAATAGCTCGTTTCACCCTCCCTTTCCAGGAGGCCAAATCATTGCTGAACATGCCCATGGTGTGATTGTTAATCTTTTTCATCTTCGGATCATCCCACGGTTGTTCTATGTTATCATCCCGGTAGGGGAACTTGAATCTCTTATGCAACTTCGTCAGGAGCAACTGCATCAAATTTTCTTTACTCCTTAAGTCATCGTCGTTGATGCTCGTGCATTCCCGTAGGATGCATCCTACTTGGTCCCCATAGCACTTGCGAGGTTCTTCCGGCTCTAATGGCTCAAACTTGCTAGGTGCCATCTTTGTGATCACCAGTCGTCCAATCCCTAGCACTACAAAAAAATACACTTGTGTGATGATACATGTTTGTCATAGTAGGTCGCGTTTTTGTCATGCATGTACATCCATGACAAATTTATGACAGAATCAAGATAGTCATACCTATGCTGTCGTAGAAGTGTTCCATGACATTACCAAAATTATCATCACGGAGTGTCCACTTCCATGACGATAAATCGCGCGTCACAGAAGTGCTTTCATCAAGGGTGACCGACACGTGGCATCCACCGTAACGGAACGCCGTTAATCTATCGGGTCAGGTTTTGGATCCGATAACCCGTTAACAGCCCCGACCAATGGGGATTTTCCACATGTAAAATCATCATTGGCTGGAGGAGACACGTGTCAGGTCCGCGTTGGCACAGGTGTCACTCATCCAATGGGCGAGATGCGCCTATGATATACTGACACGTGGACCGACCCATCAAGTTTAAATGGGCCAGCCCAACTGAAGGCCCACAAGATTTTGTGGACCGTAATGGGCCAGCCCAGCTAAAGGCCCACGAGATTTTGTGGACCATAATGGGCTGGCCCAGCTAAAGGCCCACAAGATTTTGCGGGCCATAATGGGCCGGCCCAGGTAAATGCCCACAAGATTTTTGTGTGCCATAATGGGCCAGCCCAGGTAAAGGCCCACAAGATTCTTGCGGATCATAATGGGCCGGCCTAGCTAAAGGCCCACGAGATTTCGCCGACATTAATGGGTCGGCCCAGCTGTAGGCCCACAAGATTTTGAGGACCCTAGTAGGCCGGCCCATTAACTGGCTGCCATGTTTTGGGCCAAATGTCGGCCCATATTTGATCCGGTCCATTAATGGCCTGCCACGCTCCTGGCCTAATAGTGGCCCATATGAGATCCGGCCCGTTAAAAGCCTACCACGTTCTGGGCCAAATTACGGCCCAGATTAGGTCCAGCCCTTCAAGAGGCTTTGGGCTCAATTATGGCCCATATCAGATTCGGCCCGTCAACTGGACACTATGCTTTTGGGCCCACTTGCTAAAGGCCCACTTAGTAATTCGGCCTGATATTAGTTTTGTCCTGTTAAGGGCCCGTTTAACATTTCGGCCCTATATTAATTTCAGCCTGTTAAAGCCCATCATATAGTTGGGCCTAACTACGGCCCGGTTTGCATCCGGCCTGCTCGCAGCCGATATCTGATTGGGCCAAACAAGGACCAAGACAATTTTGGCATGTTAAAAGCTCGTGATTTGATTCGCACAATCATGGGCCAGGGTTCATTTCGGGCTGCTGCCGGCCCGTGAGCTGTTCGACACATTTCAGGCCCAACCTACATCGTGATTGCATGACGGCCCGATTATGTACTATAATTTTACGGTTTGGCCGGTTTACTATGAAGACAGGATATATATATATATACAATAAAATAACTTTAGCATCGTGAATAAGAAAAAAGGTATACTATAGAATAAAGAAATTATAGCATATTACATCCACTGGGCATCAAAGTTCGCCACTATGATAATAAAGCACAAGCAGACAGCAGATTACATACACTGGGCATGAAAGATCGCCACCAGTGCAAATAAACACGCCGACAAAATAATATAAAAAACCGATAGCACTTCAATAGAGTTCAAGAAAGGTTAGCCCTGCTGGGGAGCTGTAGCACAAGCAGCTCAGCAAGATGATAGACTGCGCTTGTTCAACACATATCTTCCTCACTCCAAAAGATAAACAAGCAGACAGATGACAGGTTTTGCACATAAAAGTATCAGTGCTGACAATTCATCACATTTCTTACTGACGAATAAAGTGACACAGTTTAAAATTGCATTAACACAACATGGTATTGTTCAGGTCAAGACATGGCAGGAAATGACATGGTGAAGGAGTTGGCAGCTTCACGACACCACTGGATTACAGATCAAGAACTCATAAGTATCAATGGTTAGTGTGCTGTCAATTTATACCATTTCAGATTGGCAAATAAAGAGACGGTTTAAATAATAGTAGAATGATATAACATTGTTCATAGTTAAGACATTGTAGAATATGACATTGTGTTGTAGTGGGTAGGTTCACCACACCACTGGATTACGGATGAAGAACAGAAGCATACATGCAGTGCAAAAGAAGATCACTTGCTCTGTATAGTTTAATTTACATGGTATGAAGAAGGAACTTGGTTGTACAACTGAAAACTTAAATTGAGAAAGGACAAACTTTTGTTTATGAACTACATAATAAACTTTAAACAAGCAATTTGATGCAAACACCAAAAATAAACAGTTGTTGCAGTCATGCCTAACCAAATATATACAACAAATTTTGAAGGCTTGAGATGGATAAACTTACATTATTGGTGAAGACATGCTCTATAAAGGCCTTGTCCATGGTGATGGGGGGCAATTCAAGAAGTTTACCACAGAATCTTCTTCAAAAGCATTGCCTTTATTCTACATTTTGTTAAGAGTAAATATAGATATGATAATATACGAAAAAATGGAGAATATTTAAGATAAGATGAAGAGTGATGCTACATAACCAAGTAGCTATAAATGTAAGTGCATTGATACAGGAAAAAGGTACATCCAAGAGCAATGCACAGCTAAACTTCTTCAGTACCAACCTTATGGTAAGAGTAAATATAGATCTGATGTGTAGAAAATGGAGGGTAAAGGAAAATAAGCTGCAGAGTGATGGTACATGAACAACTACCTATCATTATAAGTACACCGATAAAGGACAACATGTACTTACAAGAACAATGCAGAGCTAAAAAACATTGGCATTGGATATATTCTACACTAATGTAACCATTCATACATATCAGATAATTTGGAGCGAACAATTGATAAGAAAGCTATCATGCATACTGCTGTCACATAATGAACAAGGTATGTATGCAAGTACAGTGATACAGGACAACAGGTACTAACAAGAGCAAAGCAGCGGGCAGCATATTTGTGATATCATGTCATTCTTGTCAAACTGGAATTCTTCTTTGAGCAGATTTCCTGCAAAAAAGATCCGTAAGGCACATGCGAAAAAGTAGAATTTCAAATTGTCATGTGATTTCATAGACAATACCCCATCCTGGGAACGAGACCAGTGCATAACAAGGTTTTTCCATTCAATGTCTTCTAAATTTAGCATAGGAGACTTCACCGGAAATTCGTTTATAGACTTGCCATCAAAGTGTGATTTCCTCAGGAAACACTGATACTGCTGCAATGCTTCCTTGAAAAGCACAAGCAAGCTTTGCTCGTCATGACTATCCAGATTGACCCTCGCCTAGTTACGATAATGTAATGTAAATCATTGATGTGTTCAATCAGCAGAAAACGGGAAAATAATAACCATGAATAATAGCACTTACACGTAAGTTGGACAGGAAGATGTGAAAATGGTGTTTCTCTTCACAATAATCTTCCCATGATGGGAATATATGCATGTAGTCCCTAACAACATTGAAAGCATTGTCTTTTAAACTGGGAATAAATGGAATGGGGTTCCAATCTGTAGGAATTGGCCGTCTCTGCAGTTGGGATAGGTCTTCGGTCGGTGGACTTGCTGTACTTTTTGCTGGAGTGGGATTTTTCTGTGGTACAGCTGGTGCTATGGCAAATGAAATCGGTATACCTTTTGCTGGAGTGTAGGTCCTGTGTGGTGGGGCTAGTGGTGTGGCCAGTGAAGTATGGGTACAGTCTGCTGGAGTCGGTCCTACGTTTTGTGTCACTGGTTGTACACCCAATATAAGTGGGGTGCTGTCTGATTTCTCCGGCACCACCACATTTTTCAAGGACTTTGCTGGTGCTCCTTCAGGTTCGGCAATCACCCTCTTCCTTTTTGATGTCTGATGCACAAGAACTACATTTGAGTGGAAAAACATGGTATGATGACAGATGGGATATGTATAGATAATGGATGGGTGTGGCATCTCAACATATATGATGAGTAAACTAAGCAGATGGCGGTGCAACAAAGTAGAAGAAATGCAAGATACCCGCAATCAATAAAACATTGCCAAATTAGAACAGGCACCTTGATGGGTGAACATGACAGGCCATCTACCTTTGACTCCTCGAGGTTAGAATAGTCATTAGGATCATATTTTGAACAAGAATCAACAGGTGGGGAGTGTCGGTGTCAAAACCGGGGGATCTCGGGTAGGGGGTCCCGAACTGTGCGTCTAAGGCGGATGGTAACAGGAGGCAGGGGACACGATGTTTTACCCAGGTTCGGGCCCTCTTGATGGAGGTAAAACCCTACGTTATGCTTGATTTATTCTTGATGATATGAGTATTACAAGAGTTGATCTACCACGAGATCGGAGAGGCTAAACCCTAGAAGCTAGCCTATGGTATGATTGTATGTTGTCCTACGGACTAAAACCCTCTGGTTTATGTAGACACCGGAGGGGGCTAGGGTTACACAAGGCCGGTTACAAAGGAGGAGATATACATATCCGTATTACCTAGCTTGCCTTCCACGCCAAGTAGAGTCCTATCCGGACACGGGACGAAGTCTTCAATCTTGTATCTTCATAGTCCAACAGTCCGGCCAAAGGATATAGTCCGGCTGTCCGGAGGCCCCCTAATCCAGGACTGCCTCAGTAGCCCCTGAACCAGGCTTCAATGACGATGAGTCCGGCGCGGAGTGTTGTCTTCGGCATTTCAAGGCGGGTTCCTCCTCCGGGTACACCACAGAAGAGTTCGAATAAAAGGATAGTGTCCGACCCTGCAAAATAAGTTCCACATACCACCGTAGAGAGAATAATATTTCCACAAATCTAATCTGCTGACACATTTTGGCAACATGACATCAAGCCATGGCTCGGTGATTATTCGAACCATTTTTCTTTAACTAGCCCCGCACATAACACGAGGCAGTTTCTTGACACGTCTTGTCAAAGCAGAGATCGTGTCCCCCTTATTACGGGATTCTCATCAATACGGTCATGGGTAACCCAACCGCGCCTAGGACTCCTAGATATTAGGCAAGTCCCAAACGGCCACGAGGAGGACGCTTGATATTCACCCTCTTTATAAAGGGTCAAGGCTTTTACTTTTTTCCTCCCGTGCTCAATCGAATCCTTCCCCCGCCTCGAGTTCTAACACCCAAAGCCCAGGTCAGGCGCTTCGGACCTTCAGTCATGTCCGGATCCAGCCTCCAGGGCTGGTGGATACCCTCCTCCGTCACGGAAGAGGATATCAAGAAGTTTAGGGAGGCAAGATACTTGACCGCTGAAGTCTCGCATCGGCTGCCTGCCTGAGGGCAGGTCGTCCCTACTCCTGAACCCAATGAAGACGTCGTGTTTATCTCCCACTTCCTCCGAGGACTAGGCCTCACTCTGGATCCCTTCGTAAGGGGTTTGATGTTCTATTACGGGCTTGATTTCCATGATCTAGCCCCGGATTCCTTTCTCCACATCTCGGCATTTATTGTCGTATGTGAGGCCTTCCTCCGTATTACCCCTCACTTCGGCCTGTGGCTCAAGACATTTGATGTGAAGCTGAAGACGGTTGAGGGGCAGCATGCAGCATGCGGAGGGGCCTTAATAAGCAAGATCGCTGGAGCTCTGTGGCCAAAGTGTTCCTTTCCAGAGATGTCCGGATTATGGCAATGGGAGTAGTTCTACGTCACCGCTCCCAGAAGTGCCAAGTGGGTAGCTTCCCCCGCCTTTCGCTCTGGCCCTCCACCACAACTGATGTCATGGATCAGCAGGGGGCTGAGCTGGGGTCCAGCCAAGGATGCGCCCATACTGCAGAGCCGCATCCGAGATCTCTTTGAGGGATATTTTAGTTTGGTTATGGTAGTGCAAGTCATGCTGGTTCGTCGAGTCCAGCCTTGCAAACGTCGGCCCATCCGCTTGTGGTAATTCAACCCAGAAGGACCGCATGCTATTCAGAATTTCCTCGGCCTGACGCACGAGGAGATGTACAAGTCGTTCTTCGGACCCCAAATAGAGTGTCCGAACACCTCCGAGGACGTGGGCCTGAGTAGAAACCGCATCATGGCCCAAGTAAGTAATCCTCTAGCTGAACACACTATCTTTCATTTATGATGAAGTCATTCTGAAGAATCGCTTTTTGACCAGGACTAGATAACAAAGGCGAAGATGATCCGGTGTTCGGACCCCCTTCCCAAAGGCTTGGACAATCCAGTGCTGGAAAAGATGCTCGAGCCAGCACCTTGCCCAGTGCCCTCAAAGGAAGATGAAGGGGGGAATAAAGAGGGCGAAAGCGGGCCCCCACCGCTACCTATTCAAACTGAGGGAACGAGCGTCTCCGTGAGGGAGGATAACCAAGGGAAGGAATATGACATTCCCTCGCCCCGGAGGAGGAAGAGGACTACCTCTAATTATCCAGAAACCAAGGTTTCCAAACGGGAGAAGAAAACTCCACCAGAGGGTCCCGCCTCGGAGGGTGCTCTTGCCGCACAAAGTCCGTGCGGGGATCAGCCCTCTAACGAGATGTAAGTAATCAAAAAGTACTTAAGAGTGAATATATACTACCTTACTTCTGAGGAAGATAACCGAAGCATCTATCTTGCAGTTCGGATCTGAGCCCTTCTCAGCAGAGCTCGTCTTCGGCGGATCTTCATCCGGAGATGATGGAGAGCGAAACGCCTCCCCCAGACTCCCTGGCTCAAGAAGTGGGCGACCTTGAAGTGTCATCACGAAGAGTTTCTCTAGATCCGTCAAGGCCAGAAGGTAATCCCATGGTCACCCGAACCCCTCAGTATTCGGCTCTTGAAGAAAGCAATCAAAAGAGTCCAGCACCATCTGGTATGCGGTCGGACGTACTGAAGGGTCTGCTAGAGCGAGCGACTATCTCAAAAGAGCACTATACATTAATGTGTACGGTGATTTAAAGGATTTCGTCCGCCAAAAACGGGTTGCATGAAGCCTTTATGAGTCTACTGACGGGCTTCGAGGTACGTGAAATGATATACATTTGTGATGGTACCGCGCATTTTAGGTGTGCCTTGTGTAGATAGTAGCCCCTGAGACTCTGGTTGTCATCGAGAACGGCGGCGAACGGAGGATCATAGTCCCAGGTAGTAACCAGACCACCTTTATGTGTAGGTGTCTGAAGCTCCGGTGGCTAGCTGGACTGATGGGGTTGCCGAACTAAAGCGTCGACTGGATGTGGCGGATGCCAATATCGAGCTTGTTAACAAGCGTCTTGACGAGGCACAGGGTTGGATGACAGCCGGATTATATCCTTTGGCCGGACTGTTGGACTATGAAGATACAAGATTGAAGACTTCATCTCGTGTCCGGATGGGACTCTACTTGGCGTGGA